>NW_007252915.1:633438-698347 GCF_000164805.1 Carlito syrichta | reverse complement strand
CCATATATCTTCTTTTGAGAAGTGTCTATTCATGTTTTTTGCCCACTTTTTTTTTTTTTGAGTCAGATTCTCACTCTGTCACCCAGGCTGGAGTGCAGTGGTATGCTCATGGCCACCACAGCCCCGACCTGCTGGGCCCAGGTGATCCTTCCACGTCTTCCAAGTAGCCGGAACTATAGGTGCATGCCACCGCACCCAGCTAACCTTTTGATTTAGTGTTTTGCCCACTTTTTAATGGGGCTTTTTGTTTTTTTCCTTTTGGCGCGTTTGAGTTCCTTGTAGACCCTACATGTTAGGCCGTTGTCAGATATATAGTTGGCAAATATTTTTCCCATTCTGTGGATTGTCTCCCTGCCCTCTTGATGACTTATTTTGCTTTACAGAAGTTCATTAATTTGATAAGGTTCCACTTGTCTATCTTATTTCTTAAAGCATGAGCATTTAGGGTTCTGAAGAGGAATTGGTTGCCAGTTTCAATTTCCATAAGGGTGTCTCCTGAATTTTCTAAGATTCTTAGAGTTTGAAGTTTTATGTTTAGGTCTTTGATCCATTTAGAGTTAATTTTTGTGTGTGGTGGCAGGTAGGGATCCTGTTTCAATCTTCTGCATGTGATCAGCCAGTTTTCCTAGCACCATTTACTGAATAGGCTCTCCTCTCCCCAGTGGTTGTTGTTGGAGGCTTTGTCAAAGATGAGTTGGTTGAGAAATTGAGGCTTTGCTTCCGGAATTTCTATCCTGTTCCATTGGTCTATGTGCCTGTTCTTGTACCAATACCTGGCTGTTTTGTAACCTTATCATAAAGTTTGAAGTCTGGAAGTATGATACCACCTGCTTTGTTTCTTTTGCTAAGGGTTATTTTGGCTATTCGTGGTCATTTATGTTTCCATATGAATTTCTGTATTGTAATTTTCAGGTCTGAGAAGAATGATGTTGATAACTTAATGGGTATTGTGTTGAATCTGTAGATTGCCTTTGGTAGAATGGACATTTAACAATATTGATTCTTCCGATACGTGAGCATGGAGTATTTTTCCATTTGTTTGTGTCTTTTTGGATTTATTTGAGCAGTGTTTTGTAGTTCTCATTGTAAAGGTCTTTCACTTCTCTGGTTAGGAAGATGCCGAGGTATTTCAATTTTTTTGTGGCAATTATGAATGGGATTGTGCTTTTAATTTGGATTGCTGCTTGCTTGCTGTTGGTGTATAGGAATGCAGCTGTCTTTTGCACATTTATTTTGTGCTCTGAGACCTTGCCAAAGTCCTTTATCAGTGCAAGCAGGTTTCTGACAGATTCTCTTGAATTTTCAAGGAATAGAATTATATCATCAGCAAAGAGGGATAACTTGCCTTCTTCTTTTCCTATTTGGACACTCCTGATTTCCTTCTCCTGTCTAATTGCCTGAGCTAGGACTTCCAACACAATGTTGAACAAGAGGGATGAGAGTGGGCAGCCTTTCTTATTCCAGGTTTCAGGGAAAATGTTTCCAGTTTCTGTCCATTTAGCAATATGTTAACTGTGGGTTTACCGTAGATGGCACTGACTATTTTGAAGTATGTTCCTTCTATAGCTAGATGTTTCAGGGTTTTTATCAAGAAGAGATGCTGGATTTTATCAAAAGCTTTATTTGCATCTAATGATATAATCTTGTGGTCCTTGTTTTTACATCTGTTGATGTGTTTAATTACATTTATGGTCTTGTGAGTGTTGAACTAGCCCTGCTTCTTGGGGATGAAGCCTACTTGGTCATGGTGGGTGATTTTTGAGATGTGTTTTTGGATCCAATTTGCTAGAATCTTGTTGAGAATTTTTGCATCTATGTTCATAAGGATGTTGGCCTGTAGTTCTCTTTTTTTGTTGGATCTTTACCCAGTTTGGGTATCAGTGTGATGTTAGCTTTGTAAAATAATAAGGGAAGAATTCCATCTTTCTCAATTGTCTGGAATACTTTCAACAGGATTGGTATCAGCTCCTCCTTGTATGTTTGGGAGAATTCTGCTGGAAAGCCATCTGGTCTAGGACTTTTTTTTGGAAGGCACTTTTCGTATGATGGAGTCAATCCAGGCTGTTATGGGTCTATTTAGGGTCTCAGTGTCTTCTTGTTTCAGCCTGGGAGGTTGTGTGACGTCAGAAAGTCCTCCATTTCATTCAGGTTGTCAAGTTTGTTTCCATATAGGTGAACATAGTAATCTCTAATAATCTTTTGTATTTCTTTGTGGTCAGTTGTGATTTGATCTTTTGCATTTCTGATTGTGTCTATTTGGGCTTTTTCTCTCATTTTCTTGGTAATTCTGGCTAGGGGTCCCTCAATATTGCTAATTCTTTCAAAGAACCAACTTTTTGTTTTTTTGATGTTTTGAATGATGTTTTTGTTTTCTGTGACCCATATTTGGGTTCTTATTTTGGTGATTTGGATTCTTCTGCTAAAATTGGTGTTTTGGTGGTCTTCTCTTTCCAGCCTTAGGTGATTTGTTAGGCTCTCAACCTTTGATCTTTCTGTGTTCTTGAATGTCTGCTCATAGAGATATAAATTCCCCTCTTATAACTGTTTTCATGGCATCCCAGGGGTGTTGGTAAAATGTTTCTTCATTTTCATTTGTTTCCAGGAATCTTTTAATTTCTGCTTAGATTTCAGTGGTGACCCAGTAGTCGTTCAGCATCATGCTGTTTAGTGTCCAGGTCTTTGTGGTTTGGGGGGTAATTCTGTTGGTGTTGATATTTATTTTTATTCCACTTGGTCTGAGAAGGTGCATGACAATATTTCAACCTTATGGAATTTGGTTATGTTTAATTTATGGCCAAGGATGTGATCAATCTTGGAGTATGTTCCATGTGGTGATGAGTAGAATGTATATCCTGTGGTTTTTGGAGTGGAATAATCTGTAGGTATCTATTAAATCCATTTGATCGAGTGTCTAGTTTAGCTTCTGGATCTCCTTGTTGACTTTTGCCTCGACAATCTATCTAGGGCTGGTAGTGGGGTATTCAAGTCCCTGCTATAATAGTGTTAGCATCAATAGCTTTTTCTAGTTTACTTAGTAGTTGCTTTATAATTGTTGGTGCTCCTGTGTTGGGTGCATATATGTTTAGGATGAATATTTCTTGTTGACAGATTGAGCATTTTATCATTATGTAGTGTCCTTTTATATCTTTTAAAATTATTGATAGCTTAAAGGTTGTTTTGTCTGATATTAAGATTGCAACTACTGCCTTCTTTTGTGATCCTTATACCTGGAAACTCATTTTCCATCCTTTAACTGTGAGTCTGAGTGTGTCCCCTGTATTGAGATGAGTCTCCTGGATGCAGCAAATAATTGGGTCATGGTTTCTTATCCAGTTCGCTATTCTGTGTCTTTTCAGTGGTGCATTTAGTCCCCTCACACTCAGATTGATTGTTGCGATGTGATTGTTTCTCCCTGTCATGAGGTTCTTATAAATTTTTCTTTGCTTGTTTTATTTTGGCTTTGGGATTAATGTGTTTTCAAGTTTCTTGTTGTGCTGTATTCTCTGTTGATTCTGTGGTCTGCTGCTCTCTTGGGAAGTATGGGGTCATTCTTTTTTTCTTTCTTCTGTGCTTAATATCTTTTTAAATATCTCCTGTAGAGCTGGTCTGGAAGCTGCATAATCTTTTAGGGATTGTATGTCTGAGACGGATTTTAATTCTCCATCACCGATGAAGCTGAGCTTGGTTGTATAGGAAATTCTTGGTTGAAATTATTTATCTTTGAGGACTTTGAATATAGTGCTCCAGTCCCTTACTGCTTGTAGTGTTTCTGCCTATAGGTCTGCAGCTATTCTGATTGGTTTTTCCTGGTAGGTAATCTGATCTTTTTCTCTTGCTGCCTTTAGGATTTTTTCTTTTGTGCTTATTTTGTGTAGGTGAATTACTATGTGTCTAGGGGTTGGTCTTCTCATTTGATGTCTTGTGGGGGTTCTCTGTATCACTTGTACCTGGCTGGTCACCTCTCTGGTGAGATGGGGAAAGTTTTCGTGGATTACCTCCTGGAATACTTGCTCCAAGTTATTCTCCATTCCCCTTTCTTCTTCCAGGATACCAGTCAGACATAGGTTCAGCCTCTTGATATATTTGCATATCTTCTGGAGACTTGTTCCTTCTTTCTGAGTCTTCTTTCTATGTTTTTTACAGATCAGGTTAATTCCATGTTCTGGTCTTTAAGTTCTGAGATTTTTTCCTTTAGTTGATTAATTCTGCTTTCCATGCTTGTCATATTGTTATTTATTTCCTGGATGAAATTTTTTATTGCCAAAATCTCTGTTAAAACTTCTTTCATTGTTGCATCCTATCTTTTTTGAGTCTTACTTATTCTTTCCATCAATTCCCTAATCCCTGTCATATTCTGGGGCCAGTCATTGGTGACTTCCATTGTTTGGGCACCAAGGTCTGATTTTCAGGAGTTTTGTCTTTGGTACAACTGAAACCGCCTGAGGTCTTCCTTTGGTTTTTCCTCATTTATGACAGATCTCTTGTTTTTCTCTTTAGTTCTGTTATTCGGTGTCAGTGGGACAGAGTTTCCCTTCTGATGTTTGCTCAGTCTTCTATTCTTCCCTGATCCGGGCTCTGGATTTGTTCTATTTTGAGACAGGATGGTGGATGGGAAGCTTTGCTGTCTCTTGTAATTATTTTGAAATTCAAATAAAGTAGGAGATGAGGTGCTAGCATTCAGAAACTACTTGTAAATTACGATGTTCACTTATTGTGATATGTGTTCCCTGAGACCCACTCCCCACCACCATTCTATATGACTATATGATGCTGCAAAGCAGAAACCAATGCTAAAAATAATTGGACACACACACACACAGAAACATACACAAACACCCCCAAACAAACTGTAATAATACACATCTTAAACTATAAAAAATGAAAATTAAAAAACCCAGAAGAACAAAAGAGCAAGAACAAACTAATAGCAACAAAAAAGTTGAAGGATGAACACTCAATCATTCACAAACACACATAAACAGAAAATAACAAATTTAGACAGTCTCTTCCAGCATTTTCTTCCCAGAGAGGGTTTTTTTATTTAAAAATAAAATAATAAAAATAAAATGGCAGCTGGGCTCAGTGGCTCAGCCTGTAATCCCGTGCCTTTGGGAGGCTGAGGTGAGCGAATTGCCTGAGCCCACGGGTTCGAGACCTGCCTGGGCAGCGAGACCTCATCTCTACAATAAATAAAAAAATCAGCTGGGCATGGTAGTGCATGCCTGTAATTCTGGCTACTTGGAAGGCTGAGGCGGAAGGATCACCGGAGCCCATTAGGTCGAGGCTGCGGTGGCCGGGAGCGGCCACTGCACTCCAGTCTGGGCGACAGAGTGAGACTGCAACTCAAAAAAAAAAAAAAGAAAGAAAGAAAAAAAAAAAGAAAATGGCGCTCAGCTTCTGTGTCCCGGGAATTGCTAGGGTCCAAGCCCAGCAGCTATGGCACCAGTTGCTGCACCAGGAGTGCCCTGGCTGCTAGTTCCCTAGCCCTCACTCAGTCAGCCACTCACATGCCCACTCACTCACCAGCATGTGTGCAAAATTTTCCACACACTCACTCACTCACACAGGGACTCACATAGTCCAACTGGCTCAGCTGCTATCTTCCCAACCTCCAGAATTCTGTTCTTCTTAGCAAGGCCTGCCCTTAGAGGAAACTATTTTATCAAAGCCTCACCTGCTGGGGTTTTAATAGCGTCTGACCTACCTGGGGTTAGGAAAATACCCAACTCCAGCCACCTCTAGCCATCCTGTTCCATCTAAGGGGTGGGAGTGGAGATGAGTAATAAGCACTAGTGAAGATTATAGTCTAGACAAGGCACAGGCTCACTTCAAGACTTATATCTAATCACTAGTCTACAGGCCCCAGCCATGGTAGCTCATGCCTGGAATCAAAGCAATTTGGGAGTCTGAGGCTAGTGGATCACTTGAGGCCTGGAGTTTGAAACCAGCCTGGGCAACATAGTGAGACCTTGTCTCTACAAAAAAAAAAAAAAAATTAAAATTAGCTGGACGTGGTGGCATGTGCTTATAGTCCCAGCTACTTAAGAGGATGATGCAGGAAGATCACCTGAGCCCAGGAGGTGGAGGAAGTGGTGAGCCATGATCATGTTACTGCACTGCAGCCTGGATGACAGAGTGAAACTCTAATTCAAAAAACAAAAAATAAATAAAACAAGAACTTCAGACAGATTTTGTCCCCCCACATCTCACCACATTACTACAGGTCTATGCACCACAGTTTCTTTTACCCAGCACCTTATGTCTCACTTTCTAATAAAAAATTGCAAAGCACAATAAAAAACAAATAACACAGTATGCAGAGACTGGACAAACGTCAGAGCCAAACTCAGATATGACAGAAGTATTGAGATTATCAAATCAGGAATTTTTAAAAAAACTATAATTAATACGTTAGGGCTTTAGCGTATTAAAAAGGAGACAACAGGCAAGAACAGATGAACAACATAAACAGAGAGGTGAAAATTCTAAGAAAAAGTAAAAAAGAAATGCTACAGATCAAAAATATGGTAAAAAAATGAAGAATTTCTGAGATTGTGGATATGATCATAGAAATGTCCATAACTGAAAAGCAAGGGAAAAAAAGACTGAACAAAAACATACCAGAATGTCCAAGTACTGTGGGACAACTCTGAAAGGTGTAACCTATGAATAGTGGCAATGACAGAAAGAAAAATAAATCAGCAATATTTAAAGCAAAAATGACTGAGAATTTCCCTAAGTTAATTTCAAACTCTAAACTATAGAGCCAAGAAGCTCAGAGAGCACCAAACAAGACAAATGCCAAACTTTCCTTCTTCACCTAGGCATGTTGCATTCAGACTGCAGAAAATGAAAAGATAAAGAAAAAGGTGTTAAAATAAGCCAGGGTGGGGGAAAACACACCTTACTATAGAGGAGCAAAGATAAGAATTGCATTCAACTTGTCAGACACCTTGCAAATAAGAAGAAGGTGGAGTGAAATATTAAAGCACTGAGAGAAAAAAACCTACCAACTTAGAATTCTGTACACTTTTTATTCATCAAAAGTGAAAAAGAAACACTTTCTCAGACAAACAAAAATTGAGGGAATTTGTTGCCAGTAGACCTGTCTTGCAAGAAATGCTTTAAAAAATGTTATTTAGAGAGAGGGAAAATTATATAGGTCAGAAACATAAAGAAAAAAACTTTACATAAAGATAAAAAAAATCAGAGAATGAGTAAGTGAAGATAAAATAAAAACTTTTATTTTTCTTATCTTTAATTGATAAAACATTAACAGTTTGCTTAAAATAATAACTGTGGACCAGGTACAGTGGCTTAAGCCTGTGATTCCAGCACTTTGGGAGGCCGAGATAAGGGGATTGTCTGAGTCCAGGGGTTCAAGACCAGCTTTGAGCAACTCGGTGAGGCCTCATCTCTACAATAAATCAGATAATTAGCTGGGAGTGGTGATGCATGCCTGTAATTCCTGCTCCTTGGAAGGCTGAGGTGGAAGGATCACCTGAGCCCAGCAGGTTGAGGCTGTGGTGGCTATGAGTGTGCCACTGCACTCCAGTCTAGACAACAGAGTGAGACACCATTGCAAAAAAAAAATAGTAATATCAACAATGTATTCAATTATATACACTTATGTGTATGTATATTTATACTTATGCATAAGCTAGCTGAATGACAGCAATAGTACAAGAGATAAGAGGAAATAATTAGAAATATTTTGTTCTTGTAAGGTACTTGCATTACCGATAAGGTGATATAATATTGAATGTGGACTTGCAGTAGTTGTATATGTATATTTCAAACTCTAGGAAAACTGAAAACAAACAAACAAAAATAAAAAAGTATATTTTTTTCTTTTTTTATGATCAATATTTTTTATTATGGTATTGTGGGGTACAGTTAAAGGTTAGGTATACAAATATGCTTCATTCAGGCACCCTTGTTGCTAAGAGGTGTCTCCCTGTCCCCAGACAGATGTTCACTACCGTTAATCCCATCTCCCTTCCCCTCCCCCCCATAGTTTCCCACCACTATCAGTCATTTTATTATGGTAATACATTGGATGACCAAGGTCCACTGTATGAGTGAGAACATGTGATACTCAGATCTTTGTTTCTGTGAGAGGTCACTCAGTATTATAGACTCTAGTATATCTTAATGGTGAGAAACTCTATGTTTTCCCACTGAGACCAAGAATAAGGCAAGAATGTTCTCTCTCACCACTGCTTTTCAAAATCATACTGGTAGTACTAGATAATGCAGTAGGACAAGAAAAAAAAAGATATACAAATTGAGAAGGAAGAAATAAAACTGTCATTCATGAAGAAAATGTAGAAAACCTGAGAGAATTCACAAAAAACTCTGAGAACTAATCCATGATTGTAGCAAGAATGCAAGAGAAATATGCAAGAATAAATTGCTTTCCATATATCAGCAATGAACATGCCATTTGAAATTGAACACACATTACCATTTACATTAGCTGCCCCCAAAATAAAATACTTAGTTATAAATCTAACAAACTATGTACAAGATCTATATAAGGAATCCACAAAAATCTAATGAATGATATCAAAGAAGAACTAAATAAATGAGGAAAAATTTCATGTTCATGGACGGAAAGACTCAACATTGTCAAGATGTCAGTTCTTCCCAACTTGATCTATAGATTCAATGAAATTCCAATCAAAATCACAGCAAGTTATTGTGTGGATGCTGTGGTTTGAATGTGTGCCCCCAAAAGCGTGTGTTGGAAACAACAACCCAATGTAACAGTGTGGAAAGGTGGGATCTTTAAATATGAAGATTCTACCTTCATAAAGAGATTAATGTCTTCATTGCAGGAGTGGGTTCCTGATAAAAGTATGTGTTTGACCTCTTGCTTTCTCTTGGCCCTTCCCCCATGGAAAAGCCGAAGGAGTACACTCTAAAATAGCAATAAAAAGTATAACATAATAAATATATAAGCCAATAGCATAGTCATTTGTTATTTTTGAATATTATGCCCTGTACATAATTGTAAGTGCTAGCCTTTTAGATAACTGGCAGCATAGTAGGTCTGTTTACACCAGCATCACCACAAACAAATAAGTAATGCATTGTGCTCCAGTGTGCCATGGCCACAGTGTCAGTAGGCAATAGGAATTTTTCAGCTCCATTATAACCTTAGATAACCACTGTCATATATGCAGTTCATCACTGACAGAAGCATCAATATGCGGCACGTGACCATAGTTAAGCTGACTCTTTGGGCACTTACTTCCATATATCTAAATATTGCTTGTCTGGCTACTTGATTTACCAGATTAGGCACTATCTTTTGCCTTTCTACAATGGCATTTAGAATTTATTTCTCTTTCAGATCAGCTTCCCTTTCCCCCCCGTTACCTACGTGCTTATTTTCTCTTTCTTCTCTTTCAGGCGTCCCCAAATATTTATATCTTGTTAGATCAGCATTTATTGTTTACAATATAACTCTGCAAATACTTTTTACAATCAGTCCATAGAGTGCGCCACGATTACTTTTATTATTATTATTATTATTGCACAACATTTTGTTTTCTGGAGTTAATAATCATCTTGGTTCTCTCCTACCCTCAGTCTTTTGTATTCTGTACTTATCACTAATACTCCCTGGAAACTCTGAGATAATTGTAAAAGTGCTGTCAAAATGATTAAATGCATTGGGACACCCTTTTACAAATTTTTTTTTTCTTCACAACCTTCCTCAGAGTCTTATATTATTGTTCTAGCACGGGCTGGTGGCTCTCAAAGCTGTGGCAAAATTTTGCCCATGGACTTGCCTACACTATTAACCTGGAACTTTCCTTTACTTCTCACTTGGATTAGATCATCTGTTTCCTGGCTTCTCTTTTGCTTTCTTCCCTTATTTTGTGAAGGCACACCATCTACTTTATTTCAGAGAAACATAACCAAGATAGATGAAATATTTGAGAACTTGTAAAACTGAATATTAACATAATTTGATTTAAAGTTTCTTTTGGTTTAGAGTTCTAAGATGGAAATTATTTCCATGAAGAATGTTGCAGTCCTTTCCCCATTCTTCTAGCTCCCACAAGCTGGTTTTAAAAAACTCTGATTCCATTCTGGCTTGTCCATTCATCAGTTGTCAGTCCTTTTCGAAAGACTCACGTTTTTTTCTCTTAAAAATTTTAAAAGAATCTCTTTATCCTATGTTCTAAACTGTGTATTGCAATGACTTGCCTTGATATTAGTTTTATTTTTTCATTTATTTTGCATGGCATTCACTGGGTCTTTTTGATCTAGAAGCTCCTATTCTTTGCTGGGATAATTAATATTACAACTGTGATAATTCTCCATACACAATCCCCTAGTTATTCTTGATAATAACAAGAATTTATGTTACTATTATTTTCTATAACTTCCAGTAGTAATATGTGTTTTTCTTGGCTTGATATTCTCTTTTTCACCATGTCAATAGTTTCTATTATGCATTGGTTCTTATCTAGTTCTTACATGGCTTTTGCAAAGTATTTTCATGGTAAAGAAAAAGTTTTGTTCCACTCTTAAATGTAACAGTATTTTATATTGTTGCTTACTAGATTTTCTCTTTGTCTTTTGACAAGTTAATTGTGATGTATTGGTGAATTTCTATTTCCTTCTCCAGATTTAGAAAGTTTTAAGCCACTATTTTTAAAAAAGGGTTTTGAACTCTTTCTTTCTTCTCTCACCCTTCTTCTAGTTCAATGACAATTCATATGCTAGTTCACTTGACAGTGTTCCATAATCTCTGTTGGTGGTGTCCCATAATTCCTGAAGGATGTATTTATTCTTCCTTTATTCCTTTTAAATTTTTGTTCTTCTGACTGTGTGATTTCAAATGACCTGTCTTCAAGCTCATTGTTTCTTTTTTTCTGCTTGACTGAGTCCTCCATTGAAACTCTCTATTGTATTTTTAAGTTCAATCTTTGTGTTCTTCAATTCCAGAATTTCTGGTTGTTTCATTTTAATGATATCTATATGTTGAATTTCTAAATGTGTTCACTGATTATTTTCCTGATTTCATTGAGTTGTCTATATTTATTCTCTGTAGTTTACTGAGTTTTTCTAAAGCAACTATTTGAATTCTTTTTCAGGCAGTTTGTAGATCTTCATTTATTTTCATCCAGTTTCTGAAGCTTTTTTTGTTGTTGTTGTTACTTCATATTTTCCTGACTTTCATAATCATTGTGGCATCACATTGGGGTCTGCTTATTTATCAAAATCATCTTTTCCAGTCTTTGTAGGCTGGCTTCAGGAGGGAAAGCTCTTTACTAGTCAGGGATCCTGGCACAGGCTTGCTGCCAGGTTCTGCTGGCAGGTGAACCTAATGCCAGCGTTCATGACTAGCAGGCCTGACGCCAATGTTCATGAGCAAGCATGCCTGGTGCCAGGGTACACAGTTGAATAGACCCTGTGCCTGGGTTTATGGCAAAGTTGGACACTCACTTAATTCTCACTTTCCTGGCCTGGTCCAGACTGTGTCTGCAGCAAAGTTGGACACTAACTTTGTCTTCACTTTTTCCCTGTGGGAGAACTCTGGAGTTGATTCACTGTGTGGGTTGGATTCCAGAGTTCTTGTGAAGATATTTTCATTCATGGATGGTTGTCAAGTTGGTGTTTTTGTGAGAGGATAGATGTCTGGAAATTTTTATTCTATTATCTTGCTAATGTCACCAGGAAGTTTTTATTTTAATGAATTCCAATTTATAGTTGTTTCTTTTATGTTTAATGCTTGGTGTGGCCTATTTAAGAAATTTTTGATTTTCCAAAACTGACACACAAAAAAATCCCTTCTACATTTGTTTTAAAATTTTTGTAATTGTAGCTTTTATAACTGTAATCCATTTTCAGTTCATTTTGTGCATGTATATGCTTTGTTTTATATCACAGTTGTTCAAGCATCATTTTTTGAAAAGACTATCATTTAACCCATTGAATTATGTCTTAGCCAGTTTTGGCTGCTGTAGCAAAAATACCATAGATTGGGTGGCTTAAACAACATAAGTGCATTTCACAGAGTTCAGAAAGTTGGGAAGTTCAAAATCAAGGTTCTAGCCTATTTGTGTCATAGTGAAGACCCTTTTCCTGGTTTGCCATTGGCCTCCTTCTCACTATATCCTCACATGATAGAGAGATCACCTCTCTCAGGTCTCATCTTATAAGGGCACCAATCTCATTCATGAGGGCTCCAGGCTCAACCTAACTCTGAATTGTACCTCATATCTTTACAATAATTTTTTAAAAAGGAATTAGAATTTCAACATATAAATTTTTTGGAGGGAAAAAACATTCAATCCATAGCAAATTAATTTGGTAGTTTGTTAAAATAAAATGTGTGTGTGTGTGTGTGTGTGTGTGTGTGTGTGTGTGTGTGTATCTGAACTCTCTATTTTACTTTATTGATCTTTATGCCTATGCTTATGCTAGTGTCTCATTATGCTGATTACTGTAGCTTTATAGAAAGTCCTGAAATCAGATACTGTAGATTCCAAGCTTTTAAATTCTTTTTATTTTTCAAAATTCTGTTGGCTTTTCAGGAACCTTTGCATTTCTATATAATTTTAGAACCGGTTTCAATTTCTTCAGAAAACTCAATTGGAATTTTGATAAGGATTATGTTTTACATGAATTTGGGGAGAACTGACATCTTTAAAATGTGTATAAAATAAATGTGCAGAAGACAGTCACATTCTTATTTATCAAAAACAAACAGGCAGAGGGCCAAATAAAGAACACAATCCCATTCACAATAGCCACACACACACACAAAAACAAATATCTCGGCATTTTCCTAACAAAAAGGTGGAAGACTTTTACAATGAAAACTACAAAACACTACTCAAAGAAATTCAAGAAGACACAAACAAATTGAAAAGTATTCCATGTTTATGGATAGGAAGAATCAACATTGTTAAGTTGCCCATCCTACCAAAAGCAATCTACTTACACAATGCGATACTCATTAAATTACCAACATTATTCTTCTCAGACATGGAAATGACTATACAGAAATTCATGTGGAAACATAAATGACCATGAATAGCCAAAACAATCCTTAGAAAATGAAACAAAGCAGGAGGTATCACACTTCCAGACTTTAAACTTTACTATAAGGCTATTAAATCAAAACAGCCTGGTATTGGTACAAGAGCAGGCATATAGACTAATGGCACAGGATTGCAATTCCAGAAGTAAAACCTCAATTCCTCAACTCATCTTTGACAAAGCCTCCAACAACAACCACTGGGAGAGGAGAACCTATTTAATAAATGGAGCTGGGAAAACTGGCTAACTACATGCAGATAATCGAGACTGGACTCCTACCTATCACCATACACAAAAGTCAACTCGAAATGGATCAAAACCCTGAACATAAAACCTCAATTTATAAGAATCTGAGAAAACACAGGAGACACTTTCACAGAAATTGGAGTAGGCATCCAATTTCTGATCAAAACCCCAGGTGTCCATGCCATAAAAGATAAGATAGACAAGTGGGACCTCATTAAACTGAAAAGTTTCTGCAAAGCAAAAGAAACGATCAAGAAAATGGGCAGACAGCACACAGAATGTGAAAAATATTTGCCAACTATATTTTGCCAAAGGCCTAACATCCAGACTCTACAAGGAACTCAAACGTGCTGAAAGGAAAACAAACAAACCAACAAACAGCCGCATTAAAAAGTGGGCAAAAAGCCGGGCTCGGTGGCTCAGCCTGTAATCCCACACCTTTGGGAGGCTGAGGTGAGTGGATTGCCTGAGCCCGTGGGTTCAAGACCCACCTGGGCGAGACCTCATCTCTACAATAAATAAATAAATAAATAAATAAATAAATAAATCAGCCGGGCATGGTAGCGCATGCCTGTAATTCTGGCTACTCGGAAGGCTGAGGCGGAAGGATCGCCAGAGCCCAGCAGGTCGAGGCTGCGGTGGCCGGGAGCGGCCACTGCACTCCAGTCTGGGCGACCGAGTGAGACTCCAACTCAAAAAAATAAAAATAAAAAAGTGAGCAAAAGGCATGAATAGACATTTCTCAAAAGAAGATACATGGGCAGCCAACAGACACATGAAAAAGTGCTCAGCCTCACTCATCATCAGATAAATGCAAGTCCAAACCACATTGAGATACCGCCTAACCCCAGTAAGAATGGTCATCATTAATAAAACAAACATCAACAGAGGCTGGCGAGGATGTGGAGAACAGTGAATACCTCTTCACTGCTGGTGAGAATGCAAATTAGTTTAACCTCTATGGAAAACTGTGGTGATTTCCAAAAGAACTAGAAATTGACCTTTATATGATCCAGCAATCCCGCTACTGGGAATATACCTGGAAGAACTCAAAGTATTCCACAAAAAAGATACTTGCACACATATATTTATTGCAGCACTATTCACAATAGCAAAATCATGGAAACAACTGCACTGCCCATTGAAACTGAATTGGATAAAAAATGTGGTACATATACATAATGGAATATTGCACAGCCATAAAGAAGGACAAACATATGGACTTTGCAGCAACTTGGATGGATTTAGAGTATACAATACTCAGTGATCTATCAGAGAAACAAAGAACAGAATACCATGCGTTCTCACTTGCAAGTGGACCCTGAACATCTACTATAGTACTATAAGAAAGGAGTTGACAGTAGTGGGACACATCAATGAGGGTACCTGATCTCAAACCAGGCTAAGTGGGGACCAAACAGAGGCCCAAACTTTACCTGTGTGTTGTCCACTTGTAAACCTTACCCAGAACTATATAGATTAATAATAAAATAAAATGAGTGTTTTACTTCAAAAAATGCCAAATATATTAGATCTTCTTTACCTTCTTAGCAATGTTTTACAGTTTTGGGGGTTTAGGATTTCCATATCTTTTATTATGTTATTACTATTTTGGATGCTGTTAAGCATATTAATATTAATTTTGTCTTACTTGTCATTTGCTGCTAGTTTTACAAAAATAGAATTGATTTTATATGTTGATCTTACACTCTTCAATCTTGCTAAATTCATTACCATAGTTCTTTTGTAGAGTCTTTAGGATTTTTTATACCAAAAATCATAACTTTTAAATGACAGTTTTAATTGTTTCTTTTCAAACTCTATGCCTTGTATTTTTCTTTTCTGCCTTATTGCACTTGCTACAAATTATTGTAAAAGTTTAAATGCAAGTAGTAAAAGTGGACCTCCTTGCTTTGTTTCTGTCTTTCGGGGCCTATCCACTTCAAGGATAATCATTACATCTTCATTAAAAAAAATGTTAGTCATGACATTCTCTTAAATTACCAATCTCCCAGGTTTTTTAAAATCATAAATGGTCGTTGAATCTTGTCGATTTTTTTAATCTGCGAGATTAATTTTTTGTTGTTAGTCTACTAATGTGTAAGTAACAGATATATTTTTGAGGACTAAATCAACCTTGCAATCTTGGAATAAGCATCACTTAGTAGGATGCATTATTCTTTTGATAATCCTTTTGTTAATTTTTGCAGATATTTGTTCATCTATGTTCATGAGTACTGTTGGTCTGTAATGCTAATTTTTGCTATGTTATTGTCAGGCTTTCATATCAGGATTATGGTGGCCTCATAAAATCAGTTGGAAAGTGTTGTCTACTCCTTTTTCTACAGTGAGGCTGTTCAGTAAGTGTAGAATTAATGTCACAGTAGGGGTAGAATGAAGTCTCTTTTCCTACATTCCTGTCTTTTCCATTCATGTCAACCTACGCAGTTTTGCTGGTTTCTCCAACAAATGGCCGGCCAGACAACCAAGAATTACAACTCACACAAAGTTTGCATGAGTTATTTGAGAGTAACAACCCCAAATACCATTTAAATATTCTGTTCTCAATATCCTTTCTTGTCACCCCTTCACCAATAAAGGTGTTTTTCTTTGCTTTTCCTCTCCATGACAACTATTTTCTCCTCTCTCCTTTGTTTTTGCACCCCCCACCTTCCTTTTTTAAGAAACAAATTCCTTACTCTTATACCATGCAGAGTAATTATATTTTTAAATAAAATATTGGCCCCAAAATACATAGTCCCTCAATAGTTCACCTTCAATGCCAAGCACAGAGCAAAATATTTTTTTCTAAACAGAGACAGTTCCCTTTTCAAAAATAATTCCTGGGTCAGATGATAAGGTACCTCTATTACATACATAATCACATAAAAAATATATCTGTGTGACATGTTGTTTAAGAACATGTCTGTTGAACTCTCCCTCCAGGCCTGGTAGTCCCCTGTTACACGCTCCTGATATCGTTAAAGGAGAAAAACACCCTCCTATTACTCTCAAAGCCTTCAGTTTTTTATGTCATATGGATAAATGTCAGGGAATTCTTGGCTTCTTAGCTGACTGTGCACAGGCATTCATTTTGCTGACCACCATTTTCAGCCTGGCTTTCAAGATTGCTTTGTTAACTGCCAGAGCAAAGTGGCTGGCATAGGACTAATATCTGAAGTTTTATATGCTTTCTTGATACAGTGACAAGATTTCTTAACAGGAGGATCACACCCCTAAGTTCTATGGTACTTCTGCCATTAACCTGCTGTTGAATCTAGCATAAATCTCCTTCTGGATTGGGTTTCTTGGACATGAAGTAAACATGATGCCTTATACATAAGTACAGAGTTTAAACTTAACACTCTAAAGGGTATTCAGGTCTAAAATCCTATAAGCTTGTATTAGCAAGTCACATACTTCAATTTTGCCCCAACTCCTTCTACCAGACACTTGCATACGTCAGGTTCAGTGGTGAGGAAATAAAAACCAAGGGCATTTTCCTTGTTGGCTACAAAATATTTACAGAGCCACTCTTGACCATTACTTTCATGTCATTTTTATTCTTTTTTTTTTAGCAGAAGAATCAAAGTGGACACGACTCATTCTTAATCTAAGTAGAGAATGGGCCTCCCTGTAAACCATCTTTTCCCATTATGTAATCCAGTACTTGAGTAACTTAGGCTCTTTAGAGCTTGCTTTCATTTCAGTGGGAAATGGCAGGAAAGTAACAAGAAATGTGACTTTAAGTCTTCTTAGAATTTGCTTGTAATGAAAACTGAGTTAGGAGTCACACGATCAGCCCACTTCTTCCTGCACATAGCCTACTTTTTCTCTCTGACTTATGTTTGAAGTGGAGAAGACGAGGGAGTGGTAGTAGACAGAGAAAGGCATTCTATACTCCTAAGAATTGCTTTGGAGTTAATCAGATCTGGGCTTGGATGTTGCCCTTGCGTGCTGTCTGATCTTGGGCACGTGGTTTACTTTCTCTAAGCTTCAGTTTTTTCTTCTGTAGAGCAGGTTTGGTAATTTTTACCTCAAACAAAAGCAACAAGGAAAATGTATCCAAAGGATCTATTATGATGCACGACATGCATAAAAAACCAAATAAAATTTGACTTATTTCTTTTATTTCTCCTGATTCTTTCCCCTGTGGCCTTTAATGATGAAACTCCACTGTAGAACTCCATTCTTTTAACATTTTTTGAACTCTTGTTCTATAATAGACCATGTTTTAGGTACTGAGGTTACAAAGATAAGTAAGGCAGGGACACTGATTTCAAACATAGTCTAGTAGGACAGTCACATATATAAACAAAGAGCTGAACCCCAGAGTGGTAAATACCCTTTGACAAGACACAGAGGTGGTAAGAAGAACCGATAATTAGCTCTCAACTCCCTTTGTCATTTTGCTTTTTAAAAATCTCTTCCCGCCTAATTCCTTCCCTTCCTGCAGTCCTTCCTTTCCATGAAGCCCAAAGTGACAGATGGGCAGGGCTGTGGGGAGTAGGAGAGTTTCGAATCCCTTTCCCCCCACCTCAAGCCTAGCGTATGGTCACATTATATAGGGAGCCATAAAAAAGTTCTTTCTTATAGCACGTTTCAGGGTTTTTTCCAGTGACGTCATGGGCCATCTGGATTTGAAGACAGCAGCCTCATCCAGAACACACACAAACACTCGTCCTTGCCAGGCCCTGCAGGCCTGCCCTCTAGGATCAGGAACGCTATAAACATCCTGTAAAGCAGTCTTTTTAAAAGCCTCCTCAGAAGCAGTCTAAGGAAGATAGCCTTTTCCTCCTGTGGTCACATGTATGGAGGACAGAGTGGATTCTCAGCACAGAGGCCTCAGAGGAGAAGGTGAAAGTGAGGTTTCCAGGTCTTTGCACAAATATCATACTGCCTCCTGCTGGGAAGAAGGAAGCCATTTTCCAACAGGAAACTGAATTTAACCCTTACAACATAAAAGATTTATGTCAGATGTAAGTATAATACACATATTAAATAGAGGAATGTTTTCAAAATTGTTTCAGAAGGATTTTAAAAGAGAAGGAAAAATGACTGCCCCTAACCACAGAGTTGAAGTTGGATCCTCACATTTTCCCAGATGAAGAAGAGAATTCAGAAGTTTTTTCAGGGGAAAAAAAGAGGCTAATTTTTGCTCTGCCTCTAACAATCCCAAATTCTATACATAATTGGGAAAAAATCATATTCATTGAGATGATTCTCTTTTATAAACTAGAAAATGTAAATCCCTCCTTTCATATGAGGCTTGTTCCTTGGGCCTATGCCCAAAATATAACTTACCTCACCCACTTTTCTCCATCTCCAGGGTCATCCTTTTAATCCAGGCTTCTCACATTTCCCACTTGAACAATGAAAATTGCTTTCTAATTGGTCTCCAGGTTTCCACCCTTGCTTCCTTCAGGTCTTTTTCCATACAGAAGCCAGAAGGATCTTTTAAAAATTTTAAATTGCACTACATTAACTTTCCTGCTTAAAACCTTTCCATGGATTTTAGTGAATTTAACATAAAAAATTTAAAAATTTAGTCATAAATAATCTGCAAAGACCTGTATGACCCTCTCTCTCTCCCATCCTCATTTCGTATAACTTCACTCCTCCTGGTCTCATCTGACTCACCCTTAACATCCTCACTGCCCGTTTCTACTCCTCTAATCCCATGCTCCTGCCTTATGCTAACTTTTTTTTTCTTACCTGTATCTCGGTGTAAACAGCACTTCCTCTATGGCTTTTGCTGGCTAATTTTCTCACTTAAACTAGCTCACTCCATCCTCTATTACTCTTTCTCACAAAAACAATTATTTTGCACCATAGTATATATGCTTTGTGATTGTATATTTAGGGTTGTGTTTATTTATTGACCACGTAGAGTTTTCACTAAGCTTCCTAAAGACAGGAACCATGTCTCTTTATTGGCTACTGTATCTCCAGGAACCTCTCCAGTTTGAGTGTACACAAAGCACGGAAGGAATGTTGCCCTCGGGCAGAAGCAGAGCTAAGAAAGGCATCAGGCCTGGAGCTCGTTCTGCCTGTGCCCAAAGAAACTTTTAAACATGCTCTTGAGAGCGGGGAGGTTCCAAGAAGACGGTGATGTAGCCAGTCAGACTGCGCATGTCCCTGTGTGAGTGAGGGTATGGATGAATTTGTGTGTGTGTCTGTGTGTACTGAGCATGTGAGCGGCTGGCTGACTGAGTGAAGATTCAGGAGCAAGTGGCCAGGTTTCTCCTGGTGAAGTGACTGGTGCTGTATCTGCTCTGCTTAGACCTTAGCATTTCCTGGGGCACAGAAGCTAGTGCCATTTTCTAAAATCAACAAAGCTTTTCCCAGGAAGAAGCTGCCAGAGCAAATGCCATTCCCACTATTGCAGTGCCAGGCTGACCCTGGCAGTGAGGACCATGGAGGCAGGGCAATGAGGGAGACAGAGGCAGAATTCCAAAGAAGCAGCAGGGAGAAGCTACCTTGAACCTGAACTCACTGTCCCTTCCTCAGCACCAGGTGAGACTGCAAAGCCTTGCCACCAAGACCTGAGATCCAGAGACTGTTGTACTTTCTGGGGAAGGAGTTGTCTTTCCTAATGCCATTGATGGCAGACACAGCAGTCTGCAAAGAAACTGAGCAGCTACTCCAAAGCCTGGGCAGAGAAGTGCTCAAAGGTGGCCTCCACAGTACAACAAACCTGCATGTTAAGATGAGGGAGTGATCTCTGTATTGCTTTGGGACTGCTTTCTACAAACTCAGAGAGCATTGCATCCAGTGCACCAGCTCTAGTGGGTAATGGCAGATGCAGACCCCAGATGATCCACACCACCTGCCCCACCACCTGTCCTGAACTAGCTGTTGGGCAATAGACATGCCCAGCAGGTCTGACCAAAAAGGAAGCTGGGGAGTGCCTAACTGACTCCTCCCAACCCCTAGAAAGAAGCAAAAGAGATCAAGGGGGTAGGGTAGAGGACGGAGCCCCTGTTCCCCTACCATGGACTGGATACTGTGGAAGCTGTGACCACACTGGGAGAGGAAAGAAGGGATAGAGAGCCTGTGAGATGCTGAGTCAAGTTACCCCATCACCCCCACCACCCTGCAGATACACACCAGCTATCAATTGTTAGCAGCAGAGGGTGAAGATGCTAACATCTCAAGTATCAACAATGAAGAGGGGACCTGCAATAACAGACCTGCCATCACACAATCTGCCACGTGGGAGGTCTCCTCACCTCAAAGTTATACACTAAAGCTGAGAAATCTCTACCAATGGGTTTTTTTGGTTTGGGTTTTGTTTTCTCTTTTTTATTGTTTGTTTGTTTGTCTCATTTGTTTGTTGGTTGGGTTGGTTTTCTCTTTTCTTTTCTCCTTTTGTTTCTCTCTCTTTGTCCTTTTTCTGTGGTTTTTCTCTCTTTCCTCTTCTTTCCCTTTTTTCTCTCCCTCTTCCCTCTCTTTTCTTTCTTATATCCTGTCTTGGACTCAGGGACTATACTAGCATACCCACTGTAAAGTCATATTGTGTGAAGATGGAGAGTGAGTCCCAACTGGTCCATTCACCAGATAGCAAGCATTGTGTCTTGTCAGTAGGTTCTGATTCCTTGCGGCCCCTCCCTCACCCCTTAGAATGTGCACAAAATTGTAAAGAGATAGCACAGTGCTCCACTTTCAGTCCTATTTCATAACTGAACAAACCAAGAGCCTGGCTCAGGGAAAGAAAGAAGGTAGAGCAAATATCAGAAGTGATTGCTTCTCCATTTCCCACTGAGCAACGGAATTAAAGAGAACTATAAGAGAACTGCTACAAATGAAAAACCAACAAAAAATCACTGGTAACCTTCAGAGCTCCAACAAAGAGTCATTGTCTGAAAGCACAGCTACTGGGACACAAGCAATGGCTATCCCCAAGAACAATGGTACCTGGAAGGTACTTACAGAGATCAGGGAATCATTGAATAGAATGAATAAAAAAATTAAAAAAAAACCTAAATGACATTGCAGTGGAGTTGGACAGACTCAAGAAAGCGTATTTAGAAACAACAGAAATAAATAACTCCACCCAAGAAATAAAGAACAAACTGACAAGCATGGGAGGCAGAATTGACCAAGCAGAAGGAAGAATCTCAGAGCTGGAAGATCAAAATATGGCATTAACCTAATGTATTGAAAGTATAGGGGAAAAAAATCTTAAGAAAGAAGAATCTCTCCAAGAAATATGTGATCTTATCAAGAAGTCAAACCTATGTCTGATTGGAATACCTGAAGCAGAAAGAGTAACAGAAATAATCTCGGAACAAACATCCCATGAGGTCATTCAAGAAAACTTTCCTGATCTGGCCAGAAAGATGACTATACAAGCACAAGAGATTCAGAGAATCCCTGCAAGATATTTAATAAGAAGTCCAACACCTAGGCACACAGTAATTCACTTACACAAAGTAGGTATAAAATAAAATATCCTAAAGATAGTAAGGGAAAAGGTCAGACTACCTACCAGGGAAGACTAGTTATAATCACTACAGACTTATCTGCAGAAACAATACAGACCAGAAGGGATTGGACCCCAATCTTCAATGTTCTAAAAGATAAACAATTTCAACCAAGAATTTCCTACCAAGCCAAGCTAAGCTTTATCAGCAATGAAGAATTAAAATCTTTCCTAGATGTCCAATATCCAGGAGAATATGCTGCTTCCAGACCAGCTCTATAGGAGATGCTTAAGAAGGGACTGTGCACAGAAAAAAAAAGAAACAAAAGAAAGACCATATATTTCACAAGATCACAAACACAGAAGCAACAGAACACACAGTACACCCACAAAAATGAAAACATGCACATATGTTAACACAAAAGCTAAAAGAAAACTAAACAGCCTATGATAGGGATAAATTCACATTTCAATAATCAGACCGAACATGAATGACTAAATGTACCACTGAAAAGCCATAAAATGGCAAACTGGATTTTAAAAAATGACTCAACAATATGCTGCCTCCAGGAAACACATCTCACTACAAAGAAACTCACAAACTCAAAAGATAGAAAACAAATTTTCAGGCAAATGGATCACAAAAGAGGCAGAGGTTGTGATCTTAATATCAGACAAAATAACCTTTAAGCTGTCAAAAATTTAGAAAGATAAGACGGACACTATATAATAATAAAAGATCCAATCCATGAACAAGAAATATCCATCTTGAACATACATGCACCCAGCACGGAAGCAACAGCTTTTATAAAGCAGATATCAAGTAAACTAAAAAAAGATATTGACTCTAATACCATCATAGCTGGGGCCTTAAATATCATACTGACAACCCTAGATAGATCATCAACGCAAAAAAAAAAAAAAAAAAAAATCAACAAAGAGTTCCAAAATTTAAACTTGACACTTGACCAAATGGACTTAATAGACACCTTACATGGTGGACTTAATAGACACTTACAAATGGGCTTAATATATAGCTACAGAGCACTCCACCTAACAACCACAGAATATATATTCAACTCATCACCACATGGAATGTACTCCAAGATCAACCACATCCTCAGTTATAAATCAAGCATACACAGATTTCATAAGATCAAAATATTGCTATGTGCCTTCTCAGATTGCAGTGGATTAAAAATAAATAATAACACCAACAAAATTTCCCCCAAACACACAAAGACATGGCCACTAATCAGTATGATGCTGAACAACTCCTGGATCAACAAAGAAATCAAAACAGAAATAAAAAAATTCCTGGGAGCAAATGAAAATGAAGAATTATCTTACCAAAACCTCTAGGATGCCATAAAAGCAGTACTAATCAGTACTAAGAGAGTAATTTATATCTCTATGAACACACATCAAGAAAATAGAAAGATCACAAGTTAATAGCCTAACAAATCATCTAAGGGAGCTGGAAAGGGAAGACCATCAAAACCCTAACTTCAGCAAAAGAATCCAGATCACCAAGGTAAAAGCCCAAATATGGGACATAGAAGACAAAAATATCACAGAAAAAAAATCAACAAAACAAATAACTGGTTCTTTGAAAGAATAAGCAAGATTGATGGACCCCTAGCCAGACTGACAAAGAAAAAGAGAGAAAAAGACCAAATAAACACAATCAGAAATGCAAAAGATCAAGTCATAACTGACCTAAGGAAATACAAAATATTATCAGCAATTACTATGCACACCTGTAGGGAAACAAACTCAAAAGCCTAAATGAAATGAAGGACTTTCTGACATCACACAACTTTCTGAGTTTGAAACAAGAAGAAATTGATACCCTAAAGTGGCCAATAACAACCCAGGAAATTGACTCTATCATACCAAAACTACTTACAAACAAAAGCCCTGATCAGACAATTTTCCAGTGGAATTCTACAAAACATACAAGGAGGAGCTGATAACAATCCTACTGCCCAAATCATTTTATGAAGCCAACATCACACTGATACCCAAACCAGGTCAAGTCCAACAAAGAACTAAAGACAAATATCCTTGATGAACATAAATGCAAAAATTCTCAACAGGATTCAAATAAGTCGGATCCATCAGCACATCTCAAAAATCATCCACCATGACCAAGTAGGCTTTATCCCCAGGATGCAGGGCTGATTCAACATCCCACAAGACCACAAGTATAATTAAATACATCAATGGTTGTAAAAGCAAGAACCACATGATTATATCATTAGATGCAGAAAAACTTTAGATAAAATCCAGCATCTCTTCATTATAAAAAACCCTTGAATGCCTAGGCATAGAGGGATCATATCTCAAAATAGTAAAAATCATCTATGATAAACTCACAGCTAACATATTGTTAAGTGGACAGAAATTGGAAGCAATTCCCCTGAAAACCAGAACAAGACAAGGCTGCCTACTCTTACTTTTCCCATTCAACATAATGTTGGAAGTCCTAGCTAGGGCAATCAGACAAGAGAAAGAAATCAGGGTTATCTAAACAGGGATAAGAAAGTTAAGCTACCCCTCTTTGCCGATGATATGATTCTATACCTTGAAAATCCAAGAGAATCTGTCAAAAACCTTGCAAAAATAGATGCAAAAATTCTCCTGATAAAGCACTTTGGCAAAGTCTCAGGGTGCAAAATAAAAGTACAAAAGACAGTTGCACTCTTACACATCAACAACAAACAGAGAACCAAATAAAAAGCACAGTCCCATTCACAATAGCCACAAAAAGAAAGAAAGAAAGAAAGAAAGAAAGAAAGAAAGAAAGAAAGAAAGAAAGACCATGGCATCCTCCTAACCAGAGAAGTGAAAGACGCTTACAACAAAAACTAAAAAACACTGCTCAAATAAATCAAAGAAGACACAAACATGTGGAAAAATAGCCCATGCTCATGGATTGAAAGAATCAACATTGTTAAGATGTCCATCCTACCACAGGCAATCTCCAGTTTCAACACAATACCCATTAAATTACCAACATCATTCTTCTCAGACCTGGAAACGACAATACAGAAATTCATATGGAAACATACACAATCATGAATAGCCAAAAAAATCATTAGCAAAAGGAACAAAGCTGGAGGTATTACACTTCCAGACTTTAAACTTCACTAGAAGTCTACAATAATCAAAACAGCCTGATATTGGTACAAGAGCAGTCATATAGACCAATGGAACAGGATAGAGATTGCAGAAATAAAATCTCAATTTCTCAGCCATCTTATCTTTTACAAAGCCTCCACCAACAACCACTGGGGAAAGGAGAACCTATTCAGTTAATGGTGCTGGGAAGACTGACTGACCATGTGCAGAAGATTGAAGCACAACCCCTACCTATCACCATATACAAAAATCAACTCTAAATAAATCAAAGACTTAAATGTAAAACCTCAAACTATAAGAACTTTAGAAAGCACAGAAGACATCTTTATGGAAATTGGAACCGGCAACCAATTCCTGATCAAAACCCCAAATACTCATACCATAAGAGATAAGGTAGGCAAGTGGGATATCATCAAACTAAAAAGCTTCTTCAAAGCAAAAGAAACCATCAAGAGAGTGGGGAAATAGCCCACAGAATGGGAAATATATATTTGCCAACTGTATATATGTCAAAGGCTTAACATCCAGGATCTACATGGGGATCAAACATGCCAAAAGGAAAAAAATAAACAACTCTATTAGAAAGTGGGCAAAAGATATGAATAGACACTTCTAAAAAGAAGACATACAAAGAGCCAATAGATACATGAAAAAATACTCAGCCTCACTAATCATCAAAGAAATACAATTCAAAACAACACTGAGATGCCATCCAACTCCAATCAAGATGGCCATCATCAATAACTCAAAAAACAAAAACAGATGCTGGAGAGGATGTGGAGAAAAGGGAGCACTTCTACACTGTTTGTGAGAGTGTAAGCTAATACAATCTTTGTGGAAAACAGTGGGACAATTCCCAAAAGATCTAAAAAGTATCCTTTTATATGACCCAGCAGTCCTCCTTCTGGGAATATACCCATAGGAACTCAAATCATTCTACAAAAAAGATACCTGTATATGCATGTTTATCGAAGCACTGTTCACAATAGCAAAAACATGAAACCAACCATGCTGCCCACCAAAAATGGATTGGACAAAAAAAAAAAAAAAAAAAAATGTACATATGCAGAATGGAATATTACACAACCGTAATTAAGGATAAAATTATTAACTTCGCAGCAACTTGGATAGGTTTAGAGTCTATGATACTCAGTGATCTATCATAGAAACAAAGAACTGAGTACCATGCGTTCTCACTCATAATTGGACCCTGAACATTTATCATAATACTACAAAAGAGGAATTAGAAGTGGGATACTGCCAGGGTAGAGGGTCACATAACATCAATAAGGGTACCTGATCTCAAACCAGGCTAAGTGGAAACCAAAGGGAGGCCCAACTTTACCTGTACAATGATCACTTATGTGCCTTAGCCTGAATTGTACCTGAAAATGCTCTGGATGGACCTCTTCCATACCACACATCCTTCTCTTTGAAAGGACAACATGGTGACATGATAGGTATGGAGTAGTATATCATTGTGGTTTTCATTTGCTTTTCCTTGATGACTGACAAGGTTAAAAACTTTTATTTGCATATTGGTTGTCATTTGTATGTTTTTCTTTGTAAAATGTCTGTTCAAGTGTTTTGCCCATTTCTCCTTTTAGTTGACTGTTTGGTTCTTATGAAAACATTTTCTCCCAATCAGTGGGCTTCCTTTCACTCTTCTACTAGTGTCCTTATGAGCAGACATTCTTAATATTTATTTTATATAACATTTTTTTTCTTTTATGGCTAGTGCATTTTATAACATGTTTAAGAAGTGTTTGCCAACTCCAAATTCTGATGTATTATTCTATAAGTTTTATTGTTTTGCATTTCCACATTTAGATCTGCCATCCATTTAGAACTGATTTTAGATCATACTATGAGATAGAAGTTCAAATTCCTTTTCCCCACCACACACACATTGAATTTAGTACCATTTACTGAAAATTCATGCTGTCCATGCTGCTTTCCTCAACAGGTCCGAGTTTGTTTCTGAACTGTTCTTCTACTCTGTTATTTGCTTAGTTTTGTTTATTTAGTTTATATTTTATCACACTTCTTTCTTTCTTCTCCTTCCTTCCTACAACTTTCACTCCCAGCCTGACATAAGGCCAGTTGCATTTACCACTGTGTCTGAGGGCCTTGGACATTGTCTGACATGCAGTAGATACTAAAAGAGTATATTTTCATGAATGTTATGCAAACTAAGGTGACTAGTCAGACAGCACACACACTAGGCCTGCTGGGAGATAATTTATTATGAAAATATCACAAAGACAAGAGCAGGGATAGCATATAAACAGGGATACAGCAGGGCCAGAGTCACATGCTAGGATAGAACCTATTTGAATTTCCCATGGATGCTGTAACTAATTACCACAAACTTGGTGGCTTCAAACAATTCTGGAGGCCAGACATCTAAAATTAGTATCACTGGCTGAAATGAAGTTGTCAAGAGAGCCATGCCCCCTTTAGAGTCTGTAGGGGAAAATCTCTTCACTGTCTCATATGGCCTCTGGGTGCTACTCCCACTCCTCAACTTGTGGCTGCACCACTCCAACCTCTGCCTCCATAGCCACATTGTCTTCTCCTCTTCTATGTTTGGGACTTCTCTCAAATCTCTTCTATCCTTCTCTTACAAGAATACCTGAGACTGCATTTAGATCTTACCCAGATAATCCAGAATAATCTCTCCATATCAAATCCCTTAATTTAATCACATTTGCAAACGACTGTTTTTCCTCACTAGCTAGTATTTTTAAGTTCCAGGGATTAGGAACTAACATCTCGGGGCACCCATTATCCTGCCTACCACAGAATCTGTGATTTGTGGTTTGTGAGGCTTTTAAACTTAGAAAAGCACAGCCTGTCCCCTGGCTTCATCAGAGTTGGGAATTAAAGAGCAGTATGATGTGTGCAGCATGTGACCACATCCTTATTCTACCAGCTCAGCACATTTGGTTTGGCTTTTCCCCAGTGTAGTGATTCTTAATCAGAGGTAATTTTGAGTCCTCATGGGACATTTGGCAATGTGTAAAGATATTTTTTATTGTCCTGACAGGGTGAGAAGGATATAATTGGCAACTAAGAGGTAGAGGCCATAGATGTTGCTCAACATTTTATAATGCACAGGGTAGCCCACCTCCCAACAAAGAATTGCCAATATGTTAAAGATGCCAATAACATAAGGTTGAAAAACCCTCCCTAATGCGATGGGGAATTCAAGCTGTTCCATTGCAATTGTATGACGTGGTGGGCAGGTGTCATAGTTTATCACCTTAACATTCATGACTGTAGAAGCACCAGCCCTTCTTCCCGATGTGTGACGGTGTTGAGATCATGGCCTTGAGGCTGCAGCTTTTATGACTTGGCAGACTGGAGTTTGCTCTGCCCCCTCGATGCTCTGCCAGGATTGATCACATGAAGTATTTGGTCATATGTAGTAGGATTCCATTGAACTTTTCAGGGAGTAAGGCTACGGGAATAAGTATTGAACAAGTTAACCTTGACACTCAGAATAAATCTTCAATTTCACTCTTTGTGGGGGAAACTATTACAAGCATCATGAAGAAATTGAGTCTCAAGGAAATTGAGTATCTTGCTCAAGCCAGAGTGGTGAGATAGAATTTAACCCAAGAGCGTTCTGACTCCAGTGCCCTAGTTTTAAATCTCTACAGAACATTGTCTTGCGTACATCCAAAGAAGGCCAGAGCTAGACCCTGGAGATTAACTAGCTTCATGATTTTCACATTTATTTTGAGAAATTGAAAGGAGTTGAACTCCTTTTTCCACAGAATTTTTACATAGAAACTCTGAAATATCAAATAGATAAATAAAAGTGAATGAACAAATGGAAACTGAAATCTTTGTTATTTGGCAGAAAACCCTTTTCACTTGCTGAAATTCTAAAGCGCCTCTGTAAAGCTTTGTAATTTGGGAAGCATCATTTGAAAACCAGCAACGTATTTTGAGGATATCATCTTACAGATTAGACATGGAGTTGTAGTCTGGTAATGAGTGTCTCAGTTCACACAGGTCGCTGGTTGCATATTCCTAGATTTCTTGTCTTTATTTCACACTACACGACATCTCACAAGAGCCGGTAAACCTCAATGGCACTGCTTCTTATCGTCATAATTAGTTGTACTATGTTACAAATTTGTATCTGACAGAATTACCTACTGAGGCATAGGTGTCCTCTGAAATGCAGTGTTAGGCCTAATCCTTTCCATGGATGTTATAAAAGCAGGTCCCTAGGGGTCACTAGGGCAAACGAGGGCGCTTTTTCACGTCTCAATAACTACTTGTCTGAGAGAGTGGGCTGCCTGCTTGGTTGTCACGTGCTGTTCATCAGAAGAACAGCCCCTTTGGAGAAAGGGGGGGGAAACCACCTTTCCAGCAACTATCCATGCAAATGAGTTATCTCTCCCTACTATGCTTCTCTCCTGTGATGGGTGTATTTTAAGGTGACCCCAGTGAGTCATGCTCTTATATAATCCCTTTCTCTTGAATGTAGGGGGAATCTATGACTTGCTTTCAGCCAGTAGAAAGTGGCAAAGGTGATGGGAACGTCACCCCTTGGATGAAATTTTAACTTGGCAGCTGAAGAGATTCTCCCATTCTCACCTTGAAGAAGTGAGTGGCCATGATGTGGAAGAGTCTGTGACTGTGACAGGGCCACGTGTCAAGGAATGGCAAGTGGTCTGAAGGAGTTGAGAGCAACTCCTGTCTGGCAGGAGGCAAGAAAATGGGAACCTCAGTCCTACAACCGCAGGAACAGAATTGTGCCAACAATTCTGTGAATTTAAAAGAGAGCCTTAAGGTACAGAAAGGAGCGCATCCCAACTCACACCTTGATTGCAGCGTTGTGAGAATCCAAGGGGTGGGCCCAGATAAGCCATGCCTGGATTCCTAACTCACAGAAATGGTGTGGTAATAAATGTATGCTGATTTATGTATATCTGTGGGCATTTGCTATGCGACAATATGAAATGAATGTGCTTGCCTTTGGGTTCTGTCTAATCTTTGACTAGTTCTTTTGATTCCATCTCTTACTGTTTTATCAAGGACCTCAATTCATTAACTATTCTCTTATTTTCCTTTACATTAAAGCTTTCCTTCAAAATTGGTGCAATTCCACTTTCAACATAAACATTCTCACTGATTTTTTTAAACTTAAATGTATATCTACAAAACAAACAAAAAACTTTCCCTGAATGTTGTAGCTACTTCTTTTGGAAAGAATCTGGCACTGTATTTTTCCCCTTCCTCAAAAGTCACATTATTAAAGGAGGGATTTTCCTGTCTTCTACTTTTTCACTCTGCATTAATTTTTCACCTCCTGAAATCTGGTTTCTGCTCTCAGGACTCCTTTTGAGGAAATGAACTCCAGACACACATATCACACTGCCTGCTGGCTAACTCTTAGATGTCCTTCGTGTGTCTCAATCTAAAATCTCCAAAATGAACTCATTATCTTTATACATTCTATTAGTTATTTATTTCATGATATATATTTACATAACAAATTATCCCAAGATGTAGTGGCTTAAGACAACAAGCATTTAGTATCTCACTGTTTATCTGAGTCAGGAATGTGGACAGAACTTAGCAGAGTGACTCAGGATCTTTCAGGTGAAATCAATGTGCTATCTGGGGTTGCAGTCATCTCTTGACTGGGGAAGGATCTGCTTGTAAGTTCACTTCTTTGGTAAGTCTGAGAAGATCCACTTCCAATGTCATTCATGTTAGTTGGTGGCTATTGCCCAGAAACGTCATTTTCTTGCCATGTGAATATCTCTGTTGGGCTGCTCGCAACATGGCAGTTGGCTTTGCTGAATGAGAGCCAAGGATTGAAAGAAAGATAGAGAAAGAGAGACACACACACACACACACACACACAGAGAGAGAGAGAGAGAGAGAAGGGGGGAAGGGAGAGCAAGTCAGGAGTCAAAATCTTTTTGTAATCTAACCTTGGAAGTGACATCTTATCACTTCTGCCATTGATAGGTCATAATCTTTCCAGTGGCTCCATCCAGAGCCTTTAGAATAACCCTATCTCCAATACCATTTGATTTCCTAATCAAAATAAATTATAACTTCATAAACTCTCTTGACATTTTTATTCCTTTTGAATGTCTATGTAAATAGGAACATCAGCTGTCTTTTGTGTATATGTGCATGTGCTCACTGTATGCATCTCACATGCAAGCACCAAGCAGGTAGAAACTTAACTGTGTCCTATTTACTGATCTATCCCCATGACATAGCCCAGCATCTGGGACAGAGTAGGCATTCCATAGAGATATTGTTAAATGACTAGATGCATTGTCTTGTGACTGTAGTCCCACCTACTCAGAGGAGGTTGAGGCAGAAGGATCGCTTGAGCCCAGGAGCTTGAGCAAGACCCCATCTCTACAATTTTTTAAAATTAGCTGGGCATAGTGGTATGTACCTGTAGATCCAGCTACCAGGGAGACTGAGACAGGAGAACACTTGAGCCTAGGAGTTTGAGGTTACAGTGAGCTATAACTGTGCAACTGCACTCAAGTTTAGGACACAGAGTGAGACCCTGTCTCCTAAATAAATAAATAAGCAAACAAATACGTTTTAAATACACTTTTGGACTGTTTACATACATTATTTTTCAATCCTCACAACACAGTGAAGTTCAGTTTTGAGTTTTTTTAAATCACTTTATAGATGAGGAGCTTTTAAATCACTTTATAGATGAGGAGCTTTAGGGTGTTAATTTGCATGAGCTTATGCAATCAGTAAGCACCATATGTAGCCATATATTTTGAAGGGCCTTACAAACTGCAAAGCAAACTACAAATGTGAGTTGTTATCATTATTATCTTTTGCTTTTGTTTTGAGTCTTTTGTCTTCCCCGGCTTCTCCCAATTCACTCATGCTTCATACAGAGACAGGAGGAAGCACAGGTCCAAGAAAAGGGGAGAAAGTAATAATATTAAATGGCTGCCAAGGGATCTGAGCAATGGATTCCACAGGCTGGATCGGTCCAGTTCACCAGGGTGGCCATTCCCTAACTGAGATCCTGGGCCCACCACACGCTACTTTACAGCCTGAGAGAGGTGATGACACAATTTAGTGTTAGTGTTCTGCCTCATCGAAGACATGGCATTGTCATTATTCATGTTGGAGAACAGCCTACAGTGCAGAAAGAAGTAACGTCAGACAGATCAGGAGAGTCTTTCAACAAAACATTCCATCCCGAGAGAGAAACGGGGAGAAAAGAACCAGAACAAGTGGGCAGTCCAGACATCTAATTCTGTCCTCCAATGGCACACATGCTCAGTTGTCATCTTCTGCCCCTTGGATAAGCAGCAACGGGAAAGTGACACCACATTATTCAGTGATTTCCAGTTTGTAAAGATTTTTTAATGCACGTTCTGTCTCATAATCCCTATAATTAATCATGAAGAAGGCAGGGTAGCTATAATTGTTTTCGTTTTGCAGATGGGGATTCCGAGACTTTGAAGTTTGAGATTTATTAGGTTAATATCAAGTCAAGATACTTTACGTATATTATTTTAGAGGCCGCTCATAGTGACACTGTCAGGCATTATTGCTCTCCCCATTTTATAGATGTGAGAGTCAGAGACTAAAGAAATAACGTGGCTTGCCTAAGGTCATGCTGCTACTTGTGGTAAGCCCGAGTTGGAACGCAAGTCTTTTAATTCTCTATGCCCAGTATTCTTTCCAATAGGCAAATGATATACTTGGAAAGAGGGTATGCCTGGAGTCCTATGTCTGGTAACCTAAGACGGAGAGGAGAAGAATGGAGAGAACGGCGGTGCAGGAAGGATTGGAGAGAAGGAGATAGTATGGGAAGAAAGAGCTGAATGAGTCCTTTGGGAATGCACTGGGATCCCCCGCAGACATTCTGTGTTTTGGATTTAAGCTGCTAAGAGTTACTCCCAGATGAAGTATGAAGGAAGCCAACTGTCCGGGCCCTGAATGGTGCACTCCCAGAGGAATCTCAGTCCCAAAGGGTCTGCGTGGAACATGCGGCAATAGGAAAAGTTCTGTCAAATCGTTTCTTAAATATTCAGTATAAAATGTCCCTTGGCTTTACTGTACACTCAGCCAGGGCAAGGTGAAGGGAGGGCCAGTTACACAGCTTATAGTGTCTGTGTTTACCAAATAATTTAAGGTCTAACTCTCCCCTTGCTTCACCCCCTCAACTTTTATTTTTGTTTCAATCTAGCCCAAGAAAAGCTTGCAAGGAAAAACTTTATTTTGTTTTCAGACTTTTTAAATCCCAGGGAGCACAGAGAGAACTTGTTCAGACTCCTAGGCCCTAACTAGAACTGTGAAAATGAAACAGCAAGTCTAAATATAATCCTGTGCTAGAAGCAAAGGCCAAAGCAAAAGCTTTAAAGCCAAATCCCTTGGTGTTCCACAGCTCAAAAACATCCCGGTGGATGATGCTAGAGTCTTTAAAAAATACTTGCTGCAGGCTTGAAAACAAGTCTGAGAAGTTGTTGCTTGAGTGTGTCATGATGTAAGATTTTGAGCTACCTGGCCTGTGTGGCTGAACCTTAGACTTGCTCGGCTCTTCTTTTTTACTAAAGAGACCCCCAAAGACTGTCACAGCTCCTGGGAGTGAAAGATGACATCCTGCCCTCATTTGCTGATGAGGAAATTGAGCCGTGTGGCCATTAAAATGGTAAAGGCTACCCGGCAAGTCCAGGGGAGATCCAAGGCCAGACCACTCCACCCCAGACCACCCTCCCAGCCACACTCTCAGACCAAAGTGTGGCTTTACTCACCTCAGAACGGAAAAGTTAAACTCAGCTTTCATGCAAACATCTCTCCCAGGACACCATGTTATTTATTATTCCTTTTGCTTTTCTGGACACAGTTCTCTGACTAGCAATGAGTTATTATTTCCTGACCATCAGCAACATGCTACGAGCTGGTAGGACTTGGGGGTGAAGACATTAAAAGTCCCAGGATGAAGTGTAGCAGGGAAAGAAGTATTGATCAGAAAACTCAAATCAAATGGGAATACGATATTTCAGTGTTATCTGGGCTTAAAGTCACTCTTAGGAGAGTGAAGCCTAAATATTGTATATCGAACTCCTCCCTTAACAGACATTTTAATCTTGGTATAATGAAGTTAGAAACTTTGACACAGATTTGGAAAAAAAGGAGGGGGGAGTCACAATAGTAGGCAGTGGGATAAGTAAGCAGCGGTCTCTGAGACGGTGGCCTCAGGAGTTGGGAGGTTCGTTCATTGTGCTCCAAAAGGCCAGTGTGCTCATCTTCTGCCATCCACTTCAGATGAGGACAGGTAACTGAAAGTTGCAGCCGCTGTTATTGAGTGGGGATGCATATGGGCCTTATGGGATAGGTGCTACTATTAACCTGATTTCATAGATGGGGAGAAACTGAGGCACAGAGAGGTCATGTAACCTGCCTAAAGTCACACAATAAGTAGTAGATCTGTAATCAGATTCAGACAGTCTAGCTTCAGAATCGAAATGAAAGTATCAAGCTATACCTACGGGGTAAAATAAAGAGGGTGCCATGGATAACTTGTGCCATATTTAGATGCATCTTGTGCTACGTATAGCCTAAATCTAACTCTTAGGTGTATTGAGGAAATAATACGATGCAATGATTAAAAACCTGAGCTTCAAAGTTGACAGGTCTACATTAATCCTAGCTGGAACTAGCTATACATATCTGTAAAATTTCTCACATTCCATTTCCTTATCTGTAAATGATGATGAAATAGGTGCTTATACCATGAGGAATACAGGTAAAGCCGTTAGCAAAGTATCTGGAAAGAAGTACCAGTCAATGAACGCTGTCATTATTATTGAGCTTCCACTGAGACCAGCAAAGGAATGAAGCTCATTCATATTTACTACTTCATACCTGTGTGTCTGCTAAGTTTCAGGATAGAAATGAGGCCCCAGGTAGATAGAAGTATTCTAAAAAAGAGCAAGATTATTTGCCTACCATCTTTTTAGTTTGGTCATGGTAGTAATGCAAAAGCAATGTGTGTGTGCGTGCGTGTAAGATGAAAGGAATGTAGTGATACTAGACACATGAAATACACTCAATCATAACTTTTAAGTACACAACCTGAAGACATTCTTCCCTCTTCCTTTGTTGGTAGCCTCCATAAATTATGGTCTTGTCTGCCCACAATTAGAGGACTCCAAAGCTCCAGGATAATAGTCTTTATTGATTATGTTCCTGGAAAAGTGTTGATAACTCTGTTCATGAAGCTATTTCTAATTATTAAAGAAAGTCTAAATACCAGAAATTCCCTTCTCTGTCTAAATAAGAAATTGCTTCCAAATTCACCAACAATTTTATGAGACAGGTCTGTTTAGATAGGAAATAAAAAAGGCAAGCCCACATTGTTTTCCTCAGCGCATAGCCCTGGGGTGATGAGTCACCAGAGTGGAAGAATGACCTGTTTAGGAAGCATGGAGGGGCTGCTTGGTGAAAACATGGAAGAAACCAGGATGAGGAGAGGAGAACAAGCACTGAAACACACACACTTTTATCATTTGCCTTGGGCTGTGCTTCTTGATATGAATGAATACCCAAGGTGATGACCTAGAAATAGAAGGGCCATAGATAAGTGGGCTGCTGAGTCTGCAAACAACTTTAAAATAATATAATACTTTCTCAGAGCTCTTCCACTGTCAATACTTGGTAGCAACTTGGGTTTATAGGAATTTATTCATTCATTCCTTCATTTCTACCTTCCTTAAGTCAAATAAATTGCTCAAGCCTGAAATCTCATCTTTTATTCTAATTTTTCTACCTCTCTCATTCAGTAGGTCATAAATTCAATAGAATACCAAATATAATTATTGACCATGCCATTTCAACCACCAACAATAACATTGGATTTTTAGCCCCTAAAACTCATATTTAATTATACCTATCCTTTTTTTTTTTTTTTTTTTTGAGTTGGAGTCGCACTGTGTCACCCAGGCTGGAATGCAGTGGCACACTCACACCACCCCCGGCATCAACCTGCTGGGCTCCAGTGATCCCTCTACCCCAGCCTTCCAAGTAGCCGGAACTACAGGCTCATGCTACCATGTCTGGCTAACTTTTGATTTATTGTAGAGATGAGGTCTCTCCAAGTTGCCCGGCTGGTCTTGAACCCACTGACTCAGGCAATCTACTCACCTTGGCCTCCCAAAGTACTAGGATTGCAGGCTGAGTCACCAACCCAGTCTTAATTATACCTTTCATCTTAAAATATTCAACAAGCCTTCTACAGCTAGCAGATAAAATAGAAACTCCTTATATTGGCCTCTGAAGTTCAAAAATGCTGTCTTTCAATGGATATCTCTAACTCCAAGCAGCTACCACAAGGTATTCCAAGCTTCTGGACTCACCAAAATTTTGTGCCTCCCTGACTTTAACCAGGCTATTCATAGTACCTGGAATGCCCTTTCTGTGTTGTTGCCTTTCTCCATCTTATCAAATAACAAAACCATCACTCAAAATGGTACAACAAGCAAACAAAACAAGTTGAATTTATTGCTTAGTTAAGTAAAGGGTACCTATGCAGTCCAGTTACATTTTCTCCAGGCAGGGATGACTGTTCATCTTGTATAAAGATTTTTAAGAAGCATGCAGTTCAGGTATTGGTAGAATTCCAAAGTCATGGATGGATTGTTGCTGTCTACTAAATAAGTGTGTTATTTGAGGGAACTTGTTAATTATATGGCACTCAGAAACATGTTCGTGAAATAAGTCCATTTCTGATTGGCTGACTTTCAGAAACAAAAGGTTGTTATTAATTGGTTAGCTTACAGAAATGTGTTCACTAAAACAAACTGGTTGTGTGTGTTTGGGCTTCCAGGTGTGAGTCACCAATCCCAGTGAGTTGTCTTTGTTTTAAGTAACATTTACTTTGATTAAATATTTTCAGCGTGTTTTAAACCAACTCTGATGGTTCTATGGCTATAGAACTCTTGTTCATTGATTAAGTAGATTTAAAACGTATTCTGGTTGATACTTATTACCGTGGTTATACAATGATTAATCTTCTAGGAGTGTGGGAAGTCAATTTTTTCATATTTTTCAATCACCCTCTTAGATTCTCCCTTAACTAAAGTTTCAGGAAAGACATCAAGGACTATCCAGATTTTTACCATTGGTGTTGATTCTCCTTGCAGATGTAGTTTTGTTTGCAGATATCTGAATTTTACTTGAGTATTAATCAGGATGGTTTCATCTTCTTTTTTTTTTGAATTGGATTGATCACTGATTGGGATGGTGACTAAATGGTAACATTTATGACTCTGAAAACCACATACTGAACAACTGCTTGACAAACAAATATAACAAAAATATTATTGGAAGAAACTGATAGAAACATTCTAATAACAAACAAAAATGTTCCAGACTCAATACACACACACAAAAATAAATTCCATTGACTCCTTGAGTCTTTCATAGATAGCCAGTTACCTTTCATTTTAGCTTTAATATAAATCACTTTATTAACCAATCTTGTTATTTCAGGTACAACATGAATTATTTGAAATAATACAGTTTTCCTCTGACTGGCCAAAGAAAAATCTAAGGCTATTTAATTTTCAATAATTACTTGGGCAAAGAAATTGTAAAAAGTCACTTGTGTGCCCAGGACAAGAGCTATATTACTTACTATGGCAGCCATGAAAAAGAATTCACTTTTTATCGTTATCTCAAGTTTTCCAACTTCTATGAAAGGAATCATTTTATTTAAGCATTTGTTTTACCAACTCTTATTCATTTTCATGGTAAGCATTTTATCGATACAGATGTTTTGTAAAAAGTATAATGCATTGAGGGTACTGGGGAAGCATAAACCAGAAATAATCTATTAGTACCATAGAACAAATAGTCCTAGTTTGACATTGAAGATGCTCATTTTGTTCAGAGGAAAAAAAAAATCAGGTAGTTCATAAAAGATATAGTCAACCTTAATGGAACTATAAACACATTGTCTCTAAACATTGTCATAAAAAACGGTCATTGTTGCATAATAGCTTTGTCATTTTCTATTGCAAGATAATTTAGCTTCATTTATTTACCTTGTAAAGTAAATAAAAAATCGTTTAATTTACTTTAAAAATATTTTATTATTTGTTTCTTTTTTGCTGCAAAGCTATTACTTCACTGTATAAAAACAGCACAGCAAATGCAGTGTGGTGGAAGATTAAGCCAGTGTCATGCTTCCTCTGGCACTGTATGTATAACAAAAACTTCTCCACTCCCAGTTATTTCCAACGGAAAGATCAGTAAGTATTCTGACCCAAATCCAGGTGTGGATGTAAGCAAGTTGCAATGTTATATAAGCCTTAAGATAACCATGTTATCTTAAGTTGCATATTTTTCATAACCGGTTTTATGATGGATATTTCATGAATTCCGAATACTAGAGTCTAGGGTATTCTGAAAAAGATACACACTGTGTTTCTCCGTATTCCTTAGACGGCTAAGCAGCACTTTCTCTCATTAGCAGTGTTGAGTAGTATCTTTTCACATCAATATTGCTAAAAGTTGCTATTTTAAGTCTTCTATCCACCACCAACTTAAGACAACTCTGCTGGATGACGTTATTTTACACTGGCTTATTTAGGACTCCAGTCTCACTCCTCAACAGACTGATGTATTTCTCTCTCTCTCTCTCTTTTTTGTTTTTTGAGCTGAAGTCTCACCCTGTCGCCCAGACTGGAGGGCAGTAGCATACTCCCGGCCCCCGCAGCCTCGACCTGCTGGGCTCCGGCGGTCCTTCCGCCTCAGCCTCCCAAATAGCTGGAACTACAGGCGCGCGCTACCACGCCCGGCTGATGTTTTAATTCACTGTGGAGATGAGGTCTCGCCAAGTGGCCCGGGCGGGTCTCATGTGCCTCTTCACTCGCCAGCCCATCTATTTCGGAAGCGTTACTCGAAGTCGTCTTGATCTGCCAACCATCTTCATCACAAAACTTGTGGACAGGGCCTGAGTTTTCCGAGAGCGCTTCACTCATTTCAGTTCCTTCTCCTGGTAACAGAGAACAGAGTTCAAGAGCACCTTCCACACTTTCCAAAGCCCCCAGATCGTCACGTTTGCTCCATTTTGTCCCAACTTCAGGCAGACTACTGGCAAACAACATCTCCCAAAGCCTCCTGAGAGCTGGGCGTGTCCCAAGCGCAGAGTCAGGAGGACGCCAGCCCCCAGCGCGTCAGCAGACAGGACCACAGCCCGCACACTCCAAGCTGCTCCCAGCGCCGTGTCCACCATGTTCCCGGGCCGGAGCCGAGGTCGTTTACATATTGTCTGTAAAGAGTATCATTACTGGCAAGGTCAGTGTAATCCGTCTTTATCCTGCTCTTCAAGACAGGTGCTTGAGCAGTTATCTCAATCAGCTGCCTTATGGAGTGTGATTATAGTCAATAAAATGTAGACATAAGCAAGATTTATTAGTAAGAAAACATGCCGGGTGAAGTTAGAAGTACTTAAACTAGTAATGAGGAGAATTATGACTAAAAGGAAAATAAACAAAAGCATTCACATGAGAAAGTCTGGAAATCAGTGCTTTCATATATCTAAAACCTGGGGTTGGCAATTATGATCTGTGAGCCAAATCTAATTCACCATCTGTGTTTTTAAATAAAGTTTTATTGACACACAGTCATGCTCATTTTGCTGTCTATGGCTGCTTTTAGTTTGCAGTGCCAAAGTTGAAAAGTTTAGAACTAATGGACTGGCAAAACCTAAAATGTTTACTATCTGGTCCTTTATAGAAAAATTTTGCTAGCCCTGAATAGATTAATTTTTCCAGTGGTCTTGGGTGGAAACTATCTACCTAGTGTAGTTGTCAAATTGCTCTAAATATGTTGGGTTAATAGTCAACTTCCACAGGCCATCTGAAACTAGAGTTTCCCCACATAAAGTTACTTAAAAGTTTCCAGTTTTCTAAGGTAAGTTTGGGTTTGAGGGTCTAGAATAATACGTATTACATTGGAATCATGTAACAGATGGTTGTTAAGATGGCCCTGAATGTCCTCCACGCTCCAGGCATTGACCTCAGTGCTGCAATAATATAGGCACAAATACAGACATAGAGCTGTCATTCTGTACTTATGTGGGATAAAAGTGTAAAAAATAGCTCTATTACAAGATCAAAAGCCATACACTATATATATATTAAATGCCATGAGGATTCAAGGAATAAGTAGCATTTGAGATAGGCCTTGAAGGGAAGAGGGAAAAGGGCATTCCTGACAAATGGAGCATTATGAGAAAAGCCATAGAGATGGGACAGCAGAGTGCATGTCTGGGCACAGTAAATAATCCTTTGTGTACCTACTAGTGAGCATTAGAAGATTTGGGGAAAGTACATTAATTTGGGGAGGGAGTTATATTTACAAAGTATGCTGGATCTGGCTCATAACAACTTACGAGAGCTGATTGTTAATACTAATGAACTTTGTAAGATGGTTGTTCAATCTTGGGTAGCTTGAAACTAGCCATCATGAGAGTATTTACACTGCTGAAATCTGCAAATGCTAAAGATCAGGGCTCTCTCTCTCTTCTTTTCCTCTCCTTCTTTCTCTTTCTATCTCCTTCCTGTGTCTTTGCTTCTTTCTGTTCCCTCCTCCCTCCCTCCCTGTCTTTCTTTCTTTCTTTCTTTTTCTTTCTTTCTTTCTCTCTCTCTCTCTCTCTCTCTCTCTCTCTCTTTCTTCCACTCAGCACATTACAAGATTTATGTAACACCAATTTTAAATTTCTATCAGCCACTTGAACAGTTGAATTGTTTTCTTTTTATTCAAGTGTGAAATGTTGCTTGTGGGTGCTATACTTGAACTGGGACTACTTAGCATGACAGCTTGTGGTGAGGACAGCCATGGAAACTATAGAGTAGAAGAATTCCTGACTTTCTGGGGCCCCGGGAACTGATGTTCCCCCTTGAAGTTGACAGAAATTCTGTCTGTGACCTCAGAAACAGAACGTTAGCGCTGTGGTTGGGAGTTGTGCGGCCACATCAAGGGTCACGGAGCAATTGTGAGGGAGAAAGGAGGCTTGGAAGTAACTCGGGAAGAGGAAGAACAGTCAGAGAGAAAGGGAGGGAGGGAGAAAGGGGGAGAAAGAGAGGCAGGATGGGGCGCCGGGCAACAGACTGGGGGGAGGGAGATAGGAGGGAGAGAGAAAGAGAGAAGAAATGATAATGGCAATAAGCAGTAATGAAATGAATGGAGTAAGGTTGGAGCACAGTCAAAGAGGGAGTGGAGATGGTGAGCTTAAATTTGTGGATGAGAGGTTCTGGTTTTGGAAAAAAGAAAAGATCTATTTTGAACAATCTCTAATGGGGAGTTCTCATAATTCATGACACAGGTCTAGGTGGAAATTATGTACATAGTTCGAGCCTCACATAAGTAACTTTGGCTTTAATTATTTAAGTAAGAATGTGTGATTGGGAAGTCCTAGGAAATATAAGGAATTAATAAGGTGTCACCTCTTGTCTGTGAGAGTTAGCATTGAATTAAATGAGCTTTTATATTTGGGACTTCTATATTGATAAGCTGATCACATATTTACTTTTCAATAAAGGCACATAATAATACCCCACATGGTTACCATTAAAATTAAATGAAATACACTTTTTCTAAAATTTTTCTAATAATAACAATCATGTGGAACGTTATGCATCAGAAAAAGAGGGGAAAATCACCTGGAGTTCTTTAAAATTAAGCATGCAAATTTCAGAGTTTCATCTGAGACACATGGGATGAGAATGTCCAGGACAGGAGTCAGCGAAGCTCTTTGCTTGACAAGAGCCCTGTATGAGTCTTATCACTGAGCAAACTTGGGGAAAAAAATGAGTTAATATATGTGAAAGTACCTTACAGTACAGTGATAAGGACATAACTGGAAAAAATCAATTGAATGAATGAACCACATAATGACTGGGTGACATTCACCAAACCATTGCAAGTTTCTTGCCTCTATTTTTCTTTTATGTATTTGAGGGAATAATACTAATACCTATTGCCACCCAGAGGTTGGGAGAGAATTAAAGTCTGCCACTGGATTTGAGCTCCCTGGAAGGTAAGTGTTGTATAAATACCAGTTGTTGAATTTATTGGTTCATTGGAGGCAGGCAGGAGCGGCTAAAAAATATTTGTCTCAGAGAGCTTCCCTTTTAAGGAGAATTATGTGCCGAGGCTGTAGCTCTGAGAGACCAGGATATGTGCAGCAGGGAAGAGCAGAGGCTGCAATAATGCCCGGCAGTAGAATCTCAGAGCTCCAGGGGCCAGGCACCAAAGAGGGCAGAGCCATCTCGGAGAACAATAGGTTCTGTCCAGTTGACAAATGCTTGCAGGAAGAAAGGACGCTTGATTTTTCTAGGTGCCATAATCTAGTCCCTGGGAAGAGGATTATTTTTTATGGCCCGGAACCCGTCACTGACAATTCTCTCTGGGGGCCCACAAAGAGGGAGGAAGCGCAAAGGCAGACGTTCCGGGGCCTTTGCCCTTCAGCCTCAGCAGCACACCATGGAGTCAGCAAAGTTGTTCTTCAGCCCGAGTGGGCGAGGACAGCCTACCTCAGGTTCCCCAGGGCATCACTTTGCTTCAGGGAAGTTCTGAAAGCATCTGCCAGCGGGAAGGAAGTGGGATCTGAGCAAGCGTTCATTACCACTGCTTAGGACATTCACCCTTTGCTTTGCCAACTTTGTCCTTCCCCACCTACCTTCAAAATCCAACTAAGAACCGTCTTCATTCCTTTGGGCTGCTAGAACAAAATGCTGCAGACTGGGTAGCTTATAAACAATGGGAATGTGTTTGGCATGAATCCAGAGGCTGGGAAGTCCTCTAGATCAAAGCCCGGTGAGGGCCGGCTTTCTGGTTCATAGATGTTGCCCTTCCTGCTGTGTCTTCACACAGTGAAAGGGGCAAGACAGCTCTTGGGTTTCCTCTTGGTACTCATCCTGATAATGATCCGCTAGCTCCCAAAGGAGTCGCCTCCTAATACCACCACCTTGGGGTTTAGGATTTCAACATACAAATTTTAGAGGGACACAAACATTCAGACTAGGACAGAACTTCTGTTTGCGAGGCCTTCTCTGACTTCCTGCTTTAGCTTTTCTCTTTTCTGGATGCCACTCAGTTCTTGAAGCACAGATCAATGTACAGATCACAGAACAGTTTAAAAATCATGCATCTAAAGCCAGCCTTCTCGGTTCCATTGTCTTTTTATACTCTGAGTGTTTTAGCCAAAACCACGTTATCTCGTTTTTGTAAAAGATTACGCGTGTGTGTTTCATGTTCTTTGGTGGCGAACAAATCCTTGTAAAAACGAGAGCAACTTTTTCACTTTCCTATGGCCCTCTTCTAGAGGGATAAGTTAACGAATTTTTTTCTTAATTATCTAGAAAGGGCCATGATTTGGGTAACACTTAAATAACAAATAATTCAAAAGTGAGACTCTTAAGTCTAGTTGTTTAATTTAGTCTGATTACATGGACTATTTTCATAAGCTTCCCTACCAGCTGGGAAGTCTAGAATAGCTACTAGAAACATGCCGTAGAGAGAATCTCTGACTAAAATGTAATAAAAATGTATGTCAGCCATTGAAAAGGTATAGAATGAAAAGTTCACTTGGATGTCAAGAGTTAACAGTAACAGCATGGTCTCCTTTGGGAACCTTATAGTAATGAATAATTTAGCAATATAGGAAGTAATTCCTATTCACTAGAAGAAATGTTTTACATATTACTTGGGTTTTCCCAAAGGGTAGAAAAGCAGTAAAATAAAATCTTCATTATTCAGAATTTATGATTACTTGCCTAGGAAATAGCCTAACATTCACCTTTGTCCTCACTATCATTAAAGAATGATTTGAATACTAATGTTATCTGATGGAAATATCACATGTAAACATTAAAATTGCTTGAGAAATATTTTGAAGACATGTTCAGTTACTTAAAAGCTTATTGTAAATCACTGGAATAATTTCATGTCTTATTGTTTAAAATAATACAACTGTATTCTTTTAAAAGCTTCTACAATTTAGCCTCCTCACTGTTCAAGTTAGCTTTCCCCAAGTTAGCTTGTCTTTAATATATTTTCCAGCTCTTCCTACATTAGATCAGTATCATAGCAAATTTGAAGTTGACAAATCACTTAACTATGGTAATGATAATGCAAATAACACAGAGAATTGCCCTACCTAATCCAATTATGCTTGAAATTCATACTAAACTTATTAGATACTTTAATCTGATTTCTCTGGGACCTGTCTGACTTTTAGGGTGGTTGGTTTATAAAAATGACATAATAACGTTGGGATTATGTATGGCCCGAAGCCCCTGTTCCTATTAAAGGATTAGTGAGTTCTGTGAATCCCCGTGTGGAGAGCTGGTCTGACTCATGTCAAATTTGACCTGAGGCTGTGACAAAGAGGGTGAAGAAGGAAGGGATGTAGATTTCATTCTTGCCCAGAATTAGCTTGAGGAGGGGGATGACTTACAGCAGAGCAAGCAGCTAACCAGAGGCACCAAGATCAAAGGCTGACTGCCATGCATCCAGGAAGCATAGGACTGGGCAGGGAGGAAAGAGGAAAGCAGATGTTAAAATCAAAGAAGTCTGAAAACAGTTTGGTAAATGGCTCTAAATGGGCCACAGGGGATATCTTCATAGGAAAAGTTGAGAAGAACCCTGACAGATTTGGGAGATTAGTTGATTTCTCTTTTTTCTCATCTCTTCCTTTGTACCTCACTTTTCTTCCACCCTCCCTCCCCAAAGAACCAACAATTAATTGACTAAACCATAAGAGGTCCCTGGGTAGATGTTGACTTTCATCACTTCACCTTCCTGCTCTGTCAGCTGGGCTGAAGATGGTGGGCTGCAATGAAAAACAGGTCATGCCCTAGGAAGAAAAGGGAAGTTATTTCCCAGGGGCAGGAGAAAAATATGGAGCTGGTATTCATGATCTCACTATAGATCTAGAAATCTTGCCTAATCATCTGCTAGTCACTTGTCATTTCTGGACCTCTCTGCTTCAGCCCTCTCAGAGGCTAACCAGGAGTCCCGGCATGGTAGGGAATACTCTCTCTTCTGGTGCCAGCTTCTCCACTCCTCCCTTATTTCCCTGCCTCTGAAGATGAGAGCAATACAGGATAAAGAAGCCTAGTTGTGCAGCCACATAAATCTGAATCCCAGCTCCAATACTTGCTAGTTATGTGATGTAGAATTAGTTAACACCAATGAGCATTTGGTTCTTAGCATCCACATATCTACCTTGCAATGTCACTATGAGGATAGAAACAATATACAAAATACTGGCACATTGTTGGAAGAATGTAGGTAGACAGACCTTGGGAAGGTGACATGACTGCTCTAAACCTCAGTTTTTTTCTTCTGTCAAATGGGGATACCAATAGTACTTTCGTTATAGGATTGCTGAGTGGATTAAGAGAGTGATAGCAGGACAGAGTGGTTAAAAGTGTGAGCTCTAGGGTCAGAGGGTAGGTTCAAATCCTAACTCCACCCTCATTGGCTGTGTAACTTCGTGCAAAGTTTTAGCATCTTCATGCATGGGTTTTACAATCTGTGGAATAGAGACAATAATAACACATAATTTATAGGATTATTACAAGAATTAAATTAGGCTTTATCCCTGACACACCAAGAACAGTGCATGATAAATAGTAGGTTATATATAAATGTTTGTTTTATGAAAAAAAGAGAGTGACATACTCATAAAACATGTTAATATAGTACCTAGTACATAATAAGAACTTTAGTATTAGTATTATTAGACAGTAATTATTATATCCTTGCCTTAGTTTAATATTGAATAATGTCTACTCACATGACTTTGGAAACCTCTGCAATAAAACAAGATGTGGAATTATAAATCCCAGGATAGTGGTACATACCTAAAGGATCATCTTGTGTGGTGGTTGTAAAAAATGACCTTAAAATTCTTTGGCTTTCATCCCATTAGGAGGTGGGGTTTACATTTCCTTCCACCGAATCTGGGATCTGTAACTGCTTACATGATATGAGAGTGCGGAGGTGATGCTTCAACTTTCTGCCTCCCAAGATACTTGGTCTTGGAACCCAGCCACAATGCTGGGAGGAAGCCAGTTGCAGAGAGGCCTACATAAGGAGGAACTGATGCCCCCAGCTCAGCTGAGCTCCTGGCTAACATATGAATGAACCATCCTTCTGTGCATCCTTCTTCCCCCAGTCAAGTCACTAAAGCTGACACTGAGTGGAACAGAAACTTGCAGTTCCTGTTGTGCCCTACTCAAATGCAGAATGGTGGGGGTGGGGGGAGGGGCGGGGATGCAGTTTTCAGCTATTAGTTTTAAGAAGGTTTGTTAAGCAATAATAGGTGGAACATTTAGTTTGTTTCCCATCTGATATTTGCATCCCTTCTACACGATAACTTTAGTTATCTAACCTCTGCTTAACTATTCCATCAGTCAAGAAACATTTTTTGACTATGTACAGATATTTTTCAGGCACCGGAGGCTACATCAGTGAATAACGCAAAGGTTTTCGCTGTAGAATTCCTTATTCTAGGGAAGAGAAAAGACAAAAAATTGATAAATATATACTATGATGTCTGGGATTTATATGGACTATGAAAGAGAAATGGAATAAAGAGTCATAAAATGTGTGTGTGTGTGTGCGTGTGCGCGTGTGAATGTGTATGCTGGGGACGTGTGGCTACTTTAGAAAAGAGGTTTAGGGACTACTCTCTAATGAGGTGGCATTTGAGAAAATATCTGAAGTAAGCTGAAGGAGCTGGTAATACAGATCTACAGAGGAGAAGGGTTCCTAGCAGAAGAGCAGTGTAAGGTCTTGAGACAGACGCATGCCCCCAAGGAATCAATAAAGAGATTTTTGTTGGAAAGGAGTGTGCTAGGGAGAATGGTAGGAGATGAGGTTTAAGAAAATAATGAAGGCTTAAATTATACTGGCCTTAGAGGCCATGTAAAAAGTTTTAATTTAATTTTAAGTGAGATGGTAAGCCATTAGAGAGTTTTCATCATTTCATTATTTTAATTGAAGCACAATCTACATGAAATAAAATGTGCAGATTTTAGGTGCATATTTTTATGTGTTTTAACAAATGCATACTCCTGATTATATAACTTCACCATCCAAAAAGTTCTCTTGTCTTTGATCCATCGACCCCCACCTCTGTCTGACAGGTAATCATTATTCTGATTTCCATCACCATAGATTAATGTGATTTATTATTGAATTTAATATAAATAGAATTGCACAGTATCTAATGCTTTGCTTCTGGTTTCTTTCATTTCAGAAGGTTTTTCATGGGGGGGCAGGGGGGGAAAGGGAGGTGGGATTAACGGTAGTCAATAGCTGGGGATGGGGGGCACACTTCATCAACAAGGGTGTCTGCACAATGCATATTTGTATACCTAACCCTTAACTGTACCCCACAATTTTAAAATAAAAAAGAATGTTTTTGAGATTCATCCATGCACCAGTAGTTTATTCTTTTTTACTGCTGAATAATATTCTGTTATATAAATAAATCGCAATTCATCTATCATTCACCTATTTGTAGGCATTTGGGTTGTTGCCAGTACTTATCCACCATGAATAAAGGTTCTCTAAACATTCTTACACAAGAACATTTTGCGGGCATATGTTTTTGATTCTTATATGCAAATGCCTAAGAGTAGAATTCGCGGTCATAGGGTAGGTGCACATTAAACTTCATAATCACCCAAATGGTTTTGCAAACCATTTGTGCTGTTTTCTACTCCTAGCAGCAGTGTATGAGTGTTCCAGTTGCTCAACATCCTATCCAATATTTAGAGTTGTCAGTTCTCTATTCTCTGCCCTCGTTTCCTATTTGCATAGTAGTCATGAAAATCTATGCTCACCATGCTTTTCCAAAGGGCCAAGATAGGAAGAGAGAGTTTTGAGAAAAGACAGCAAGTTTCTAGACAGAATTTTAGTAACTTTATAGTTGCTCACATGTTAAAAATATCTGACCGGGCTCGGTGGCTCAGCCTGTAATCCCAGCACTTTGGAAGGCCTAGGTGAGTGAATTGCCTGAGCCCGTAGGTTCGAGATAACCCTGGGCAACCTGGTGAGACCTACTCTCTACAATAAGTCAAAAATTAGCTGGGTGTGGTAGCATACCCAGTAGTTCCGGCTACTTGGAAGGTTGAGGCGGAAGGATCGCCGGAGCCCAGCTGGTCGATGCTGGGGTGGCCGTGAGCATGCCACTGCACTCCAGCCTGGGTAATGGAGTGAGACTCCAACTCAAAAAAAAAAAAATCTGATGAGCTTAAACTAGATTTTACTCTCCACTTTTGTAATGGAGTTTGGTATCTGACAAACCCCTCTAACAAGACAAAGTTTTCTTTATCTAATTCCATGTGTCTCTTCTATTGTCAGAAAATGTGGGTTATCATCTTTATAATATACCACTGTGTATTTCAGAAAAGTAAGTTATAATTCGATTTGCTCTTTTCCATCTTATACAAACCTAGTTTCTTTAAAATTTTTAATGTAAATCTGGTTTTCCAATTCATTCATGTTTGTGTCTACTCTAAGAAATGCTTCTAAATAAACCACATACAGTAATTCAGTTAAATCAATAGTTTCAGATTTCAAAGCAATAATTTCAGCTGTAAATCTACCCTAAGCATCCCCGAATTTAAGTGTGTATAAGAGTATGAATTGTTTTTCGTGGTTTGTGCAAATTTTTTTACTTATACTAATTCCAAGAACGAGGGAATGAATAATCCAAGTCACATGCATGTTCTGTGTCTATATGCAATATTATATATATAGTTGAATAAACACAGTTGAATTTATTAAATTGTATGACCACATAAGAACACACACACACACACACACACACACACACACACACACACACACACACGCATACATGAAGCATTCAGATCAATCCAGTTAGGGTGTTTATTTGAATAGCCTATAATGTGGTCACTTAAGTAAGTCCTTTTGCTTGGTTTATTAGTTCTCTTGTGTTGTTTGGTAACATAAGTGCCCTGCCCTACATTTATCAGGGTCCTTGCTACCACACTGTTCTTTCCCATTTTCATCCTTTACATTTTTTTCTCTTCTGTTCTAGGAGATGAAAACAACCATACAAATTTTATGTGACTGAGATGAGACAATAGCCAATAATTTTAACACAAAAAGTCCCATTTTGCAATGTGTGAGACTATTATATGTAAGACAGTTTAATGGTTGAGATTCGCTTCTTATAAATATCTTATTTAAACTGAGGGAGAAAAACATGTTCTGATGTGTTTTCTATGTTTCTAACAGTTTGCGGATGGGTTAAACACTCACGAAGAAAGGTGGCTGAGCACCTACTCCATGCATTTATTCTAACAAAAGAATAGTCTGTTTATTATATTGAGTTACAATTTATTATTGTGCTTGTTTGTGTTTCCTACCTGGTGATGAGTAAAGGAACCAGCGCTTCATCAATCTACTATTTCTCAAATGAGAAGCATAGTCCTTGGCACACAGTTACTGCCCAATTTAAATAATGCCAAGCTGCATGAATGCATTCCACTAGAGCCTCAACAGTAGTTCATGAAAATAGTAGGCCACAGGTCACACAAAAAGCCCCACTCGTCCCCATCATCTCCTCCTCCTTCCCCAGGCGGGACACTGCAGGACACTGGGGAGATTGTGAATGAGGCTGCAGATCTGCAGGAGACAGCAGAGGGGCTGACTGTGAAGAACAATTACAGGATCTGCCATAAGAGGGCAGGTTGACTTCAGTTTTTTATGGTCTCTTTATTTTTTATTTTATTTTTTCTTTTTCCTTTGTGCATGAATGTGTCTGTGAGAGTTTGATCTGAATTCTACCCCCAACTTCTCTTTTTCTTTTTTCTTTCTTCTTTCATTTTTTGTTTTCTGTTTATGTGTGTATGTGAATGATTAAGTATTCATCTTTCAGCTTTTTCTGTTTGTTTTGTTTTCTTTGTTCTTCTATTTTTTAGTTTAATCTGTGTGTGAGGGTCCAATTTGATTTTTTTTCATTTTTTTCTCTTTTCTGTTTTGTGGTGTGTGTGTGTGTGTGTGTGTGTGTGTGTGTGAGAGAGAGAGAGAGAGAGAGAGAGAGAGAGAGTTCAGTTTTCCTGTTTTTTTCTTTTTTGTTTTGCTTTGCTTTTTTTCCAGTTTGTTTTAGTTCTAGTTTGTGTGTGTGTGTGTGTGTGTGTGTGTGTGTGTGTGTGTGTGTGTTTAATTGTTTTTTGCTTTGGTTTCTGCTTTAGTTTTTCATTATTTTTGTCCATCTTATTTTGTTCTACTTTTCTCAGTTCTCCATATTGCTGTTACTGTATCTTGGACTCAGGGAACATGCACATACCCATTGCATCTTCATATAGGGTGGTACTGTGGAGTGGGTCTCAGGGAACCCATACCACAATCATTGTGATTTACAAATTGTCCCTGAATCTTTGCTCCCCATCCTCCACCTTATTCAACTTTCAAAACTATAAGAGACAGCAAAGCTTCCCACCCACAGCCTGTTTCAAAACAGAACAAATTCAGAGCCCTGATCAGGGAAGAATAGAAGGTTGGATAAGCATCAGAAGTGAAAGTCTCTCCCACTGCCACTGAATAATGGAACTAAAGAAAAAAGAGAAATGTGTCACAAATGAGGAAAAATCAACAGAAGAACACTGGCAATTCCCAGTGTAACAAAGAGAAAACACCTGAAAAATCAGACCTCAGAGCCCAAACAATGGAAGTCACCATTAGAGAATGGATGCAGTAAGACTCAAGAAAGACAAGATGCAACACTGAAAGAACTTGTAACAAAGATTTTGGCCATAAAAAACTTCCATGACAAGCATGGAAAGCAAAATTAATCAACAGTAGAAAGAATCTCAGAACTTGACAACCAAAATATGGAATTAATCTGATCTGTAAAAGGCACAGAAAGAAAACTCAGAAAGAACAAAGCCTCCAAGAGATGTACAATTATATCAAGAGGCCAAATCTATGCCTGATTGGTATCCCAGAAGAAGACAGAGAAAGGGAGAATACCTTGGCATAAGTATTCCTGGAGGTTATCCAAGAAAACTTTTCCTATCTCACCAGAGATGTGACCACCCAAACACAAGAGATACAGAGAACCCCACAAGATATAAAATGAAAAGTCCACCCCCTAGACACATAGTAATTTGCCTACACAAAGTAGGTACAAAGGAAAAATTCTAAAGGAAGGAAGAGAGAAGGATCAGACTACTACCAGGAAAAGTCCATCAGAATAGCAGCAGAACTATCAATAGAAACACTACAAGCTAGAAGGGACTGGAGTCCAATACTCAAAATCCTCAAAGATAAACAATTTCAATTGAGAAGTTCCTACCTAGTCAAACTCAGCTACATCAGCGATGGAGAATTAAAATCCTTCCCAGACATCCAATCTCTAAGAGATTATGCAACTTCCAGACCAAGTTCTACAGGAGATGCTTAAAAAGGTATGAAGTATAGAAGAAAGAGAAAAAAAAAAAGAATGACCATATGTCTCCAAAGAGAATAGGAGAACACAGAATCAACAAAGAATACATTATGACTATAAACTTGAAAAAAACACACATCAACCCAAATTTGAAAGAAAACTAGTAAACTAGTGGAGTATTTAAGTCCCCAGCTATAATAATATAAGAGTCAACAGATTTTTTTTAGTTTACTTAGTGGTTGCTTTATAAACACTGGTGCTTCTGTGTTGGGAACATAAATGTTTAGGATGGATATTTCTTGTTGATGGATTCAACTTTTTATCAGTATCCAGTGTTCTTTGTATCTTTTTAAAATTTTGATAACTTAAAGTTTTGTTTGATATTAAAATCGTGACTCCTGCCTTCTAGTAAACTAGTAAAGAAAAAACTTTATAAGAACTTCATGACAGAGATAAACAATCACATTTCAATAATCAACCTGAACATGAATGGACTAAATGCACCACTGAAAAGACACAGAATGGCAAACTGGATAAAAAACCATGACCCAATAATTTGCTGCACCCAGAAAGTTTCTTACCACAAGGGACATACACAGACTTAAAGTTAGAAAATAGAAAATAAATTTCCAGGTGAATAGATCACTAAAGAAGGCAGGAGTCACAATTTTAATATCAGACAAAACTTTAAGTTATCAAAATTTTAAAAAGATACAAAGAACACTGAATACTGATAAAAAGTTGACTCCATCAACAAGAAATATCCATCCTAAACATTTATGTTCCCAACACAGAAGCACCAGTGTTTATAAAGCAACCACTAAGTAAACTAAAAAAAATCTGTTGACTCTTATATTATTATAGCTGGGGACTTAAATACCCCACTAGTAACCCTAGATAGATCATTAAGGATAAAATCAACAGAGAGATTTAGAGCCTCAGTTTGACACTTGACCAAATAGAAGTCCCCTACAGAACACTTCCTCCTCCAACAACAGAATATACATTCTACTCATCACCACATGGAAAATACTCCATGATTTACCAAATCCTCAGTAATAAATCAAGCATAAACAAATTTCATAAGATTGAGATACTGCCATGTACCTTCTCAGACCACAGTGGAATAAAAATAAATATCAACATCAACAAAATTCCCCCCAAACCTACAAAGACAAGGACATTAAACAACATGTTGCTGAATGATTACTGGGTCAATACAGAAATCAAAATAGAAATTAAAAGATTCCTGGAAACAAATGTAAGTGAAGAAGCATCTTACCAAAATCTCTGGGATGCCATGAAAACAGTTCTAAGAGGGAAATTTATATCTCTATGAACACACATCAAGAAAATGGAGAGATCACAAGTTAACAGCCTAACAAATCACTTAAGGGAGCCTGAAAGACAGGACCACCAAAACTCTACTTTAGCAGAAGAATCCAGATGACCAAAATAAAAGTCCAAACATGGAACATAGAAGACAAAAAAAAAAAATCAACAAAACAAAAAGCTGATTCTTTGAAAAAATAAACAAGATTGATGGACCCCTAGCCAGACTGATGAAGAAAAGAGAGAGAAAGCTCAAATAAACACAATCAGAAATGCAAAAGATTAAATCACAACTGACCCCAAAGAAAAGATTATCAGAGACTACTACGCATACATGTTTGGAAACAAACTTGATCACCTAAATGAAATGAAAGACTTTCTGATATCACACAACCTCCTAAGGTTGAAATAAGAAGACAGAAGACACTGAGACACTAATGAGACCAAAAATAATCCAGGAAATTGACTCCATTATAAGAAAACTACCTATAAAAATAAAAAGCACTGGATCAGATGACTTTCCAGTGGAATTCTACAAAACATACAAGGAGGAGCTGACACCAATCCTATTGAAAGTATTCTAGGCAATTGAGAAAGTCAGAATTCTTCCCAGATCATTTTACAAAGCTGACATCACAATGATACCCAAACCAGGTAAAAATTCAACAACAGCAAAAAAAAAAAAAAAAAGAACTACAGGCAATATCCTCAAAGAACCTAGATGCAAAAATTCTCAACAAGATTCTAGCAAATCAGATCTTACAACACATCTCAAAAATCACCCACCATGGCCAAAAAGGCTTCATTCCCAGGATGCAGGACTGGTTCAACATCCTAAAGACCATAAATGTAAAAAAACACATCAACAGATGTAAAAACAAGAACCACATGATTATATCATTAGATGCAGACAATGCCTTTGATAAAATCCAGCATACCTTCTTGATAAAAACACTTGAACACCTAGGCATAGAAGGAATATAACACAAAATAGTAAGTGTCATCTATGATAAACCCACAGCCAGCATATTGCTAAATGAACTAAAACAGGAAGAATTTTCCCTGAAAACAGGAATAAGACAAGGGTGCCCACTTTCACCCCTCCTGTCCAACGTTGTGTTGGAAGTCCTAGCTAAGGCAATTAGACAAGAGAAGGAAATCAAGGGTATCCAAATAGGAAAAGAAGAAGCAAGTTATCCCTGTTTGCTGGTGATATGATCTTATACCTCGAAAATCCAAAAGACTCTATCAAAATTCTCCTTGCACTGATAAAGAATTTTGGCAAAGTCTCAGGGTACAAAATAAATGTGCAAAAGACAGTCACATTCTTGTACACCAACAACAAACAGGCAGAGAACCAAATAAAATGCACCATCCCATTTATAATAGCCAAAAAAGAAAAAGAAAAGAAATACCTCAGCATCATCCTAACCAGAGAAGTAAAAGACCTTTACAATGAGAACTGCAAAACAATGCTGAAAGATATCCAAGATACCCAAACAAATGGAAAAATATGCCATATTCATGGATTGAAAGAATCGACATTTTTAATATGTTCATCTTACCAACAGTAATCTACAGATTCAAGCAATAATCATTAAACTACCAACATTATTCTTCTGAGACCTGAAAATGACAATACAGAATTCATATGGAAACATAAATGACCAAGAATAGCCAAAATAATCTTTAGAAAAAAAAAAAAAAAAAACCCAAAAAACAAAAAACAAAAACAAAGTGAGAGGTATCATACTTCCAGACTTTAAACTCTATTATAAGACTTCAATAATCAAAACAGCATAGTATTGTCTCAAGAACAGGCATATAGACCAATGGAACAGACAGAGATTCCGGAAGCAAAACCTCAATTTCTCAACCAACTCATCTTCAAAAAGGCCTCCATCAACAAGCACTGGGGAGAGGAGAACCTATTCAATAAATGGTGCTGGGGAAACTGACTCACCATGTGTAGAATATAGAAACAGGACCACCATGCACAAAAGTCAACTCTAAATGGATCAAAGACCTAAATGTAAAACCTCAAACTGTAAGAATCTTGGAAAATTCAGGAGACACCCTTACAGAAATCGGATTAGGCAACCAATTCCTAATCAAAACACCAGGTATCCATGCCATAAGAGATAAGAAAGACAAGTGGGACTTCATCAAACTGTAAAGTTTCTTCAAAGCAAAAGAAATCATCAAGAGACCAGGGAGACAGCCCACAGAATGGGAAAAAATATTTGCCAACTGTATATCTGACAAAGGTCTAACATTCATGATCTTCAAGGAACTCAAGCATAACATAAGGAAAAAAACAAACAGTTCCATTAAAAAGTGGGCAAAAGATATAAATTGATACTTCTCTAAAGAAGATATACGGGCAGTGAACAGACACATGAAAAAGTGCTTAGCCCCACTAATCATCAGAGAAATGCAAGTCAAAACCACAATGAGATACCACCTAACCCCAGTAAGTATGGCCATCATTGATAAAACAAACAACAACAGATGCTGCTGAGGATGCAGAGAAAAGGGAATACTTCTACACTGCTGGTGGGAATGCAAGCTAGTTCAACCTCTATGGAAAACAGTGTGGAAACTTCTAGAAGAACTAGAAATTGACCTTCTAAATAACCAACAATCCCACTACTGGGAATATACCTGGAGGAACTCAAAGTATTCTATAAGAATGACACTTGCACACACATGTTTTTTGCAGCAATACTCACAATAGCCAAAAGATGGAACCAACTGCGCTGTCCATTGAGACTGACTGGTTTTAAAAAAATGTGGTACATATACGTGATGGAATATTATACAGTCATAAAGAACAAACATATGGACTTTGCAGCAACTTGGATGAATTAAGAGTCAATAATACTCAGTGATCTATCACAGAAACAAAGAACAGAGTACCACATGTTCTCACTCATAAGTGGACGCTGAACATTTACCATAATACCATAAGAAAGGGTTGGCAGTAGTGGAATACTCCTGGGGAGGGGGTGAGGGAGAACACAATATCAATAAGGGTACCTGGTCTCAAACTAGGAAAAGTGGGGACCAATAGGAACAAAAAGTGATGTCACATCTGACCCCGAGGAAATCCAAAAGATTATCAGATATTATTATAAACATCTGTATGCAAATAAACTAGAAACTCTTGAGGATATTAAGGAGTCCTGGCATCACATATCCTCCCAAAATTGAAATGGAAAGACATTAAAACTCTAAACTAACCAATAAACTATCCAAGAAATTGAACCAGTTATAAAAAAAGAAAACTCCCCTTCAAAAAAATGACCTGAGCAGATGGTTTCTCAGCTGGATTCTACAAAACATACAAGGAAGAGCTAATATCAATCCTACTGAAAGTATTCTAGGCAATTGGGAAGGAAGGATTTTTTACTCATGCTATGAAGTGAATATCAACCTGATACACCAAAATGGCAAAGACCCAATAAAGAAAGAAAACTACGGGTCAATTTCCCTGATGAACATAGATGCAAAAATTCTCAAGAAGATTCCATCAAATTGCATCCCATAGCACATTTCAAAGATCTTTCATTATCATCAGGTGGGCTTCATTCCTGTGATTCAAGGCTGGTTCAACATATGTAAATCTATAAACGTAATCCATCACATATACAAGTTAAAACCAAGAACCACATGATTATATCATTGGATATAGACAAAGTATTCGATAAAATCCAACATACCTTCTTGATAAAGATCCTTGAACACCTAGGCATCAAAGAAACATTCCTCAAACTAATAAGCCATCTATAACAAACCTGCAGCCAACATCCTACTTCACTGGCAGAAGTTGGAAGCATTCGCCTAAGAACTGGAACAAGACAAGAAGGTCCACTATCCCTTCCTATTCAATATATTACTGGAAGTCCTAGCCAGAGCAATCAGATAGGAGAAAGAAGTCAGTGGTAATTCAAACAGGAAAAGAGGAAGTTAAGTTATATTCCTTGCAAGTGATTTGATTCTATATCTAGAAAACTCTAGAAAGTCTGTCAAAAATCTTCTCACACTGGTAAATGACTTCAGTAAAGCTTTGGGATACAAAAACAATGTGGAAAAAAAAAGTTGCATTTCTATACACTAACAACAATCAGGCTGACAACCAAATAAAAAACAATTCTACCCACAATAACTACAAAAAATAAAATAAGATACCTCAACATCCACCTAACTAAAAGAGTGAAGTATCTTTACAATGAGAACTACAATACTGCTCAAAGAAATCAAGGGTGACAGAAACAAATGAAAAAACATCTCATGTTCATGAAATTGGATCAGATTGGAAGATGTCTATTTTATGCAAGGCATTCTACAGATTCAATACAATTCTTCCCAGCAACATTTTTCACAGACCTAGAAAAAAACAATACAGAACTTCATATGAAAGCAAAAAAGAGCCCGAATTGCTAAAGCAATCCTCAGCAAAAGGAACAAAGTCAGAAGCATTACATTTCCAGACTTTATACTTTACTACAAGTCTACAGTAACCCAGACAGCATGGTACTGGTATAGGAATAGGCACATAAGCCAATGGAACAGGACAGAGAATACAGAAGTAAAACTATGGACTTTCAACCAACTCATCTTTGAGAAAGCTGACAAAAACAAACTTTAAGAAAAGGAAACCATATTTAGCAAATGGTTCTGGGAAAACTGGCTAACCATATGCAGAAGAATGAAACTGAGCCCCTACCTATCATTATATACTAAAATTAACTCATAATATATCGAGGACAAATGTAGAACCTCAAACTATAAGAATCTTAGAAGAAAAGTTAGAGAACAGCCTACTATACATCACAGTAGGCAATGAATTTATGGCCAAGTCCTCAAAAGCAAATGCAGCCACAGCTAAGGCTGACAGGTGGAACCTTATCAAACTAAAATGTTTTGTACTGCCAAAGAAACCATCAAGAGAGTAAAGAGAGAACCCACTGAATGAGGAGAAAACATATTTGTAAGCTATGCGTCTGGCCAAAGCCTAACATCCAGGGTCTACAAGGAACCTAAACAAATTGATAGGAAAGAAGCAAACAATCCTACTAAAATGTGGGCAAAGGACATGAACAGACACTTCTCAAAGGATGACACACAAGCAGCCAAAAAAAAGAAAAGAAAAGAAAAAGAAAAGGAAAAAAATGCTCAACTTCACTAATCATCAGAGAGATGCAAATCAAAACTACAATGCAATACCACATCACAACGGTCAAAAAACTATCATTAAAAAGTAAAAAAAACAAAAACAAAAGAAACAGATGTTGGTGTGGCTGTAGAGAAAAAGCAACACCTCTACACTGTTGGGGAATGTAAACTAGTTCAACCTTTGTGGAAAGCAATATGGCATTTTTTCAAAGAACTAAACATGGAGCTTTCATATGATCCAGCAATCCCACTTCTGGGAATACACCCAGAGAAACATAAATCGAGCGACCAAAAAGACACCTGCACATGTATGTTCACTGCAGCACTATTCACAATAGCAAAAATGTGAAGTCAATCCAGATGCCCATTGAAGATGGAATGAATAAGGAAAATGTGGTATATCTACACAATGGAATACTACAGTCATAAAGAAGAGCAAAATCATGTTCTTTGCAGCAACATGGATGCACCTAGAAGCCATCATACTAAGTGAACGATCACAGAAAGAAAAACCTGAATGCCACATGTTCTCACTACTAAGAGGGGCTTCATCACTGGACACACAAGTACAAAGGTGGGAACAACAGAGGCTGGACACTACTAAAGGAGAGAAGGGGGAGGTGGGATAAGGGACACACACTGAGTATCAGGCTTACTATCCGGGGGAGAGAGGGCCCGCTAGAAGTCAAACTTCACCTGCATGCAATTTCCTTATTGAGTAAATCCTTATATGTATCCCACAACCCAAAACAAAATAAAATAAAAATAGAATCAATATATCCAGCAATTCCACTAATCGCATACATCTAAAAAATCCACAAAATTAATATGTTGAAATATATTTGTATTCTTATGTTTATTACAGTAGTATTCATAATAGCCATTATATATATATATATATATATATATACACACACACATATATATACACACACATATATATACACACACACACACACACGCATAATGAAATACTATTCAGCCATAAAAAGCCTGAAATCTTGCCATCTGTGACAACGTGGGTATACCTGGAAGACAACATGTTAAGTGAAATGAGCCAGGCACTGTAAGACAAATACTGCACAATCTTACTCATATGTGGAATCTAAAAAAGTTGATCTCATAGAAGCAGACAGTAGAAAGGTGGCTATTATAGTCTGGGTGGTTAGGCAGGAGAGAAGGTGGCAGAGATATTGGCCAAAGGATACATAATTATAAGTACACAGGAGGAATAAATTGCAGAGCTCTTTTGTGCAGCAATTTGCTATAGATATGAAAATATTTTGTTGAAAAATTTAAAGAGAGTGGATAAGAGCTCTTATCCCCAAAATAATGACTATGTGAGGTCAAGCTTTTGTTAATTAGCTAGATTTAAGCATTCTACATATATCTATACTTCAAAACATCATGTTACATACAATAAAAACATACACTGTTACTTGCCAATTAAGTAGAAAAGACTTATTCTTTTAAAATAAATAAGTACCCAGGTTTCTTGGAAAATTTGGATTGAGACCTTAAAAGACTATTGAATAGATATATTTCTAGCTTTGTTTTTGTTTTCAAACAAACAGAGCCAAGGGTAATGCAAAGATACCAAAACCATTTACAATATCAGTACATTAAAGACATTTTAAAAAACTATTTTAACATCTTTTTTCTTTTTATATTCTATACTTCTGCCACTTCAATCTACAATTCAATTAAATTCTTTGGAAGTAAAATAAAAAAATGAAAATAAAAATTATTTGGAAGTTAGTGGGATATAAAATGTATATAAATATGACCGATAATTTAGATGATCTTTCCACCTTATGATTTTGTGATTTTTCTCTAAGCAAAATAAGAAATTAGTAACAGAGACAAAAATAAGATTTTAGACCCATAAAAACGTGTGCATTTTACGGTTTTTTTTCTGTTCTTTTATGGGGAATTCCAAGTCTGTATTACATTCTGCAAATTCTGTTGACTACAAAACATTTTATTATGCCATCAACAAAAAGCTATTTAGAGATGTATAGTATCTTATTATTGTAACATAACACCTATGGCAATAGAAACCTTGTATATTGTTGGCAATAAATCTTGTAGCCTTGATTTCATAATTTCAGAGGCGCAAAGAGAAATGGGTTTTTATATAGTTCTTAACGTGGAGACAACTTAAATGGCCCATTAAGATTGGAAATGTCAGCTTCCTAAGGTCAGACTACACTGAATGAAATGCTTCCATAGAAAACATTACAGCCATGTCTGTACATTGTAATAAAATCATTCATTGAATTGTTAATTCAGAACTCAGATCATCTTATTGCTCAACTGGGGGTCAATTGGTGGCATATGGCAATTCATGTGACCCTCTAGACCTCCAGAATGACTAGAACGTCTAAAATGTTAGTCTTTGTTGTTGTTGCCTAGTTGTAATCTATATGGATAAAGCAAAGGCATACTGCACTTTAGGCACTCATGAAACAGAATTAAGACATGTGTGCTTTGGCATCAATACAAACTAAAACAATAGAAGCAGGATAAAATAATAAAGTTGCATTTGGTCATATGAGTTCTAAGTAGGAAGAAATGATTGGATTGTGGTATAAAATAGTTAAGTAAGTGGTGAAAGAGAGAAAGGAAAATCATCTAGTGTGCTCCAGAAAAACTCTGCTATTAATAAAGAACACTACACTTGAAATCTTAATCAACCTAATCAACTGATTTTCCTTGAGGTAATGTTCCAATTCTAATTATCTTTTCCCCAGGCTTCTAAAATCTACCTTCATTTTTAGTTTGATGTGCCTTTCATGATATCTGCCTGTTTTTAATAAACTTCACTGAGTAATTACCTTTGTTTATCCCCCTTTCCAAAGTTCCAGAAAAATGAATTGTTACTTAAATAATCAGCAGCAATTATCAGTGACAGGAACAATCAGCAAATTGTTTAGTTGTGTCCTAAACACAGACATCAAAAGAAAACCAATTTAGTGATTTTTTTTCAAGACAGCAAGCTAATTAAAATAAGTTAAATGGGGGAAATTATGCAAAGAATAATCCTCTAACCTTCCAAAATTATGCATTCAGTCATTCATAAATAAATGAATTTTTAGCATCTGCTCAATGGTAAATCTAATGTTGAGTTCTGAAGGCTACAAACTATGGCCTCTGCCAAATGGCCTTTTGTGTAGTGGACAAGGCAGACCTACAAATCATTAAGGGATAGTAAAGTCGAATGGCATTTTTACCTTTTAACCAATTGTGTTAGTGTCAATTGACTGGAAAAATGAGAACAACTTGTTTTACAATCAAGTAGTCATTTGACTTAACTTGACCTACCAAGTCAATAAAAATCATTCAGCAAGTAGAGTTCTATATAGCCTGAAAGTTTTAATAATTCCTACTATGCTAAATTTGCAACTATTATTAATTAAACTTATCAAATCAGAGTTAGTCAGTAAATATTAATTAGCAGGTATTTAATAAACATATGCTGAATGAATGATCCAATAAATAGAAATGAAATAACTTATTTCATTACTTCTTAAATTTTAATGTACATATAAGTCATATGCTAATCTTCTAAAAATGCAGATTCTGATTCAGTTAGCATGAAACAAGACCTGATACTGTGCATTTCTAACAAGGTCCTAGAAAATACTGATGTTAATTGTCCAAAAATGTCTTCAATAGACAACAATGATATAAGAAGCTACTGAAAATTAGCCTCATTCTGTCATTTATCAGAGGAAAATGATCTTGGGTAAGTTACTTACTCTCTTTGAATCTTACTGTCCTCATCTTTTATGTAGAGATAATGATACCTAACTCATTGATTAGAATTAAATAATAAATGTGAAAATATTTTATAACTTGAAAGTGTTCTTCATATACGTACAATCTTTTTAAAATTTTTGTTAGAATTATTATTAAAACTCCTTAAAAGAGGCAATTGAGAAGGAGAATCTATGTATGCATAAGTTTATTGGTGAACTAATATAAATATTCCGAGACGGGAGGTATTAATAAAGTGCTTACTAGGACACATGTGTAGCATGTTTTTTAACTACCAAAGCAGTTAAATATGTGACCTAATTTTGCATGGTTTATAACAGAATTTTTTTATTGTATTATATTAATGATTATTTACAAGGCCATTGTAAAAAAGTAAGAGAGATGCTCTTTTATAACAAAGACCCACAGCCAATATTTTATGGAAAGCACACAGAGGTTGGAAATTGGTGATTTATAGACCAGGAAATAACAGTTAATCAACTTTCCTGACTTCTCAAGCCATGTTGGGCAGTTTTGCATCACCTTTTGGTTGTCAGCTCTGTTTGTATTAATGGTGATACCTTTGCAAGCTGAAACAGGATATGCTCACTCTTGGAGGTGCTGTCTGGAAATTCTCCCAGCATGACCGGGAGACCAGGAGCAAACTGTTACTGCCCATCCATCAGAAGCATCGTGTATTTTGACCTCAAACACAATCCATGGCATTCACTGTCACAAAAAAGATCTAACTCTATTCTCATACACCAATGCCCACAAACACTGTAGGATGTCACATTCATTTCAGAAATAATTACGTATTCATTTCTGCATTTACAGCAGGCTACGTATTGGACTCTTTGGGATTTGAAAAGCTTAAAAAGTTGCTTCAAAAAAAGCTGTCAATATTTAAATATTTAAGAAATAGGATATATTAGAATAGTGAAAGAGAGAAGGGAAAGCCAAGGGCATCTTAACATACTTTCTTACTTGAAACATTTGGAATCAACCCCCTATATCTAGTATCAGATCTTCCTTTTCTTTTGCTTGTATTGATCTTATAACTTGTATTTAATCCTATCATATGCGTAGTTATTTGTTACTTATTTCATTTCATCTAGCAGGTTATTTAGATACATGCTTTACTCATTCTGATTATCTCCCTGAGTACAAAAAATTAGTGATTTATTTCAGTAAGTGCTTGTTGAATAAATGAATGGCAAATGAACAAACCACCAATTAATACAGGTTAGGAATTCTCAAGTGTCAAGGACATAAAACAGTGGAGAAGACAAACTCAATGTTGTCTATAAATAGACTCAGGTTTTCATGATATCACCAGGATTTGGAATAACACAAAAAGAGATTCAGAATTGCTTTTTGAGAAAGGCCTAAAATTTCCATGAAAAAAACTTCTGTGCAGGCAAGTTAATATGCTTCATTAAGTCAAGAATACATCCACATCTCTGCATTTACCACAATAAAACATCTTTGCCCATCCATGGCTGGTATTTCTGAGCACCTGGCTCTTCTCTCAGACTGTAACACACTACTTTGTCTTCAGGTTCTCCAGGGGAATTCAGTTTTGATGTGCCACCAGTTGATCATTAACAGCCTCTCGGGGGCAGCTGATGTTTGAGAAACATGGATCAACTACCTCCATATCCTTCCTCCTGCTACACTGAGCTGGTCTGTCAATGGTTCTCAATGATCTCATTATTGCTTAAAGGACACCTCTGTAATTTATCTGCGGCAATTAACCTAGTTAACTGCTCTGTCCTCTCGAAAGTCTCCCTTTGCTGGATTCCTGTTACCCTTTGCTGGTTACTCCAATTTCCTTCTCTCAGTTTTTCCTTCACTGTGCCTTAACTACTGGTATTTCCTGGGTTTGGCTTCCTTTCTTCTCTTCTTCTCAATTTATATACTCCTTTGGGCGGCCTCATCTTCTTCTAAGTATCATTTATCCTGCCTCCATATGTACTGTTATCTCCAGATTTTTTTTTTTTTTTTTTTTATCAGACCTGGAGTTGGCAAATACTTTTTCCCAGTCTGTTATCTCCAGATTTAGTCAATAAATGCAGCTAGTACAAGCATAAGGAAAACTCAACGTCAAAATCTGAAAAACCAAAAATACAAGCAGGCATGACTTTGTGTCTGGAAACCATGCATCCGTCTTGTAGCTAAGGCTAGAAACCCATACAGATTTGTTTGAAGACCTGCCCACTCCCTCTCATAATCTGTTCTTTACTTTCCCTGAGCTGCTCCGTCAACTTTGCTTAGGCTCCACTCTTGGGGAGACTGACAAGCGCTTCTCTCTGGCCAGTAGAAGTTGTCATCAAGTTTCTCACAAATTTTTCACCATTCAGAAAGAGTTTGCGTTTCACCAAAAGAATGCACCTTGGGGCCCTTTCAAATAACCTCCTCTCCAAGGAAATTTAATATCTGATTCAAGTAACCCAAATTAGATTTACTTACAATTGGAAAACATATCTACAGTCCTACCTCACTTTATGTAACTGATGTGTCCCTGAAGTCTGTGCAGATAAGCTTCTTCTAAGTTGAATGACGGTCCAAGTGTATTAATCAGTTTGCTAAGGGAAACAAAAACTCTTTCATAGAGTGTGTTATAAGCATCTAAATATATCTGCTATGTGAAGTTGGATTTTGTGTCTTAACTGAACTTCTTTTTGGAGGCATACGTATGCATACTAGTGTACCAGAGAGGGTGAAGGGGGGATCGACATTTGCGAAGGGACTGCCAGGTGTCAGGCATCATGCCAGGAATTGCGGTCTCGCGCTAGCACAGGGTTTTGTTTGTTTTGTGTGTGACAGTATGTCGGTCAGAAAAGGAGTATTTGTTCTACAGTCCCGGTGTCTGTTTCACAGCCCCAGAACTTTCGCTCTCCGAACACAAACGCCTTTGAGTTTGTCTTTTCCCCGCTGCCATCACCAGCAAGTTCACGCCAGCCTGACTCCTGGTCGTGTCTATTCTTTCTTTCCACTGTTCTTCCCGCCCCTCCCCGTTTTCCGTGATAACACAGAGGAACAAACCGCACAGCCAAGCTTGTTTCCGGTTGGGCGAGGTATTCGTACACAAGAAACTACCAAATACATACCATAACACACGATGGGATACATGTCGGTGTATGAACTTGTGCATGCAAATGTCGGCGACTCTGGGAGGAGAGAGAGTGAGAGGCCAGCGAGAGCTGGCTTCGGCCGGGCTCGGTGGCTCAGCCCGTCATCCCCGCCCCTGGGAGGCTGCGGCGAGCGGAGGGCCTGAGCCG
>NW_007252915.1:627228-632941 GCF_000164805.1 Carlito syrichta | reverse complement strand
CCTGGCCTGGGGCTTCCCCTCCTTTCCCCGCCCGCGAAGCCTTCTTTCCTGACTCCCAGGCACGGAGTGAGCCCCGTTGGGGGCTTTTCCACCTGCCCCTACGACCGGAAAGAACTCCGTTAGACAGAATTCACATTGCTAGGGTGTGTTGATCTTACTCTCCTTGATGGCTCCGACTCATTTGAAACAAAGCCCCAAACACCGGGGATTTTTAAAAATGTATTTGCAAAATAAACAAATGCACGAACTCTGGTTGTTATTCCAGAATACAGAGCAAACAAAATACGCTGAGCCGGAGTGCCTCGTTATGTTTCACGTAGTGTGAGAAGTTCTCAATAAATCACATAGCAGCCACCAAAATATGTTTATGCCCTATGTGGATAATAGTTAGTACCTCAACAGCTGGTGAAAATGAATGCTGCAAACCCCTGAAATAGAACAAAATAGGCCGACCACAATGTTCAGGAATGTAAACTCGCAGCTTTTTTGGTACTTTAAAGAAGAGCAGAGCAGAAGAACGAATTCATCGTCAAGATATTGCACGTCGTGTTTCATTGAACATTCACGTCCACAACTGAACACACAGACATCAACAGATACTCAGGACCAGTCGCTGCATCCTCCAGCTCTGCCTGTTTGAGACATAGGAAGCCTTTTGCCACATGCAGAGCCCGAACACAACATTGTGGTCTTATTTGCTGCTGTGGTTGCACATATCTCTATCACTCTAGCCTGTCTCCCAAACACATGGTACATTTCATATTTGCCACTTGATCATCTCACTACCCCCAACTTCCTCCCACTTATCCACTCCTGTCAAAAACGCATTTATTCCTTGAAGTCTTATCCTCCAACGTCCCGTGAGTTTTTTTTCCCCCTCTTTGGAATTCCCAATCCCTAATTAACTTTAACATTTTGTTAGCATACCATTTTTTGCAGGGGGCTATTATTTCTCTTGACATGTGCAGAGATCTTCTCTCTCCAAACTGGATTCTAAACTCTGGAAGACATGATTCATATCTTACTTTTTTCAGGAAGCTTTCATCACTCAGCACGTTGCCCTGTGTGGAGAAGGTGCTGAGAACGTTAATGCATAGGAGTGAGATGGAGCCACAGTCGTGTAGTAAGGCTATTTTAGCCACTGCATTTGGAACAGGACATTTAAATTCTCGACGGAGCAAACGTTTACCTCTGTCATTATTTTTGTTAAGGAAGAGGGTTAATTAATTTTAATGGCATGAATTTCTGAATAACAAGTAAAGGGCAGTAGGCAGAATCTGAGTTAATAGAGTGAGGGTTGACCCCATGAAGAAAATGAATGGCACTGCAAAAGTTTTGTGACTGTGGAGATGTGTGCTATTTTACATAGGGTGTTCAAGTAAGTTCTAATTGATAAGGATACGTGAACAGAGACCTGAAAAAAAGGGAGGAAGCAAACCAGGGGGTTATTAGGAAAAACAGAGTCTCAGGCAGAGTGTGCAGCAAGGCTAATGATGGCAAGGTGGGGGCATGCTTGGTGTGCCCCAGGAATGGCAAAGAGGCGAGTGTGCTGAAGAGAATAAATAAATTGTAGCAGCCAAAATCAGAGAACGTTAAAGTCTAGATCCTGCAGAACACTGTAGGGACTTTGGTTTTTATTCTCAATGAGATCAGAGGCCACTGAAGTATTTTGATCAATGGAGCAAAACTGGGTTTGTCATCAACTTTAGTTCATGACACACTGCTATCACTGTTGCATGCATGGCACTATTTTATATTATTTTTAAAAGATAACGAATGAGATGTTCTTGAACTTACCATTTACGTTAACAGAAAATAAGTAAATGAGAGAACTTTAAATGTTCCATGCATGGGAAATTAGCAGCCCTGTGCAAGTGTGCTTCTGATGTAGAGAAGAGAATAACTGAGTAGGCCTGAATCTTAGCAATCAAATGGGCTTGACAAAAACAAATAAAAATTGTTGTTTCTCTCTAAGAAATATTTACAGAGGTCAAGGAGTCAAAATGAGACCCCAAATATGATCATTCAGACAAATCTATCTCCATCTATTTACATCCTATTAATAAAAACTGAGAAATTAGCTAGCTTAGAGCTAAGACTATTTCTCTATTTTCTTTAGGGTCTGCATAGCTAAATAGAGAAGCCTATTTTTACTTGTAAGTACTAGTTTTCTCATGCTTTATTCAATTTATGCCATGTAGGTAGGCGAAGGAAGAGAGAAAGGAATTACAATTCTACAAACTAGTTTCAAAGTAATTTGCTAAAAAGGTCTTCCTGGTCCAGCCCCTACCTACCTCATTGTGTTTATTCCTCATGACACCCGCCTCAAATTCCCCAAATCAAAATATACTACACAGGGATTTTATTAAAAGCAGCCTGCTGCTTCACACCTTCATGAATTGCTTCTCTGCTCCTCAAGCATGGAAACTCCTTTCTGTCCTTTCCCACACAATCACCGACATTTCTCTGATCTCTTTTCCCACCAAAAGAAAAAAAAAAGACCAGTGATTCCTTTGTGTTTGGAAGTATACTCTGTAATGCCATAATTAAAGCATGTGTTGTTTTATTTTATGAATATATTGATATGACTGATATGACTTCTCTATTATTGGAAGGCAAGACCTTAGAAAAAAGAAATCATCTGATGCATCGTTAGCAACTTTGGTGATTGGCATGTAATAAGTATACATGAAATTATTACTGTAACTGTGATTTCAGCTTGAGCCAAAGCTATGTTCTCTCTAAAATTAAAATGTTTCTAGGCATGTTGCAAGAACTGATTGGATAAAGCCATCCAAGGATCTATCCTACTAAGTGAGAAAATGATTTCTGGTTTAGTACTTATTATGAGGCATAAAAGGGCAGAAGAAAATGAGATTTATCCGAAAGTTAAACTCCAGTCAGTATAGTATATATTGAATTGGCACAGAATTCAGTCCCTCTGATGGTTGCTTTCCCAGACCCCATGTTCTTGTGTGACGACCAGGAAAATGAGCTATAAGTACATATTAAACAGTCTATATGTGGCACAGAGATTAGCATGCAACATCTCTGCTTTGAGATGTATATGGTTGAATACAACATAGGGTGGAATTTATGGGTTCTTCCATCTCGAACAGAGAAGAGTGTACAACATCAATTCATTGTCAGTGCTATCAATGTTAGCAACTTAGCTCGGTGAAACATGGATAGAAGTCTAGAGGGTCTGGTGCTAGGGCCTATGCCATGATCTGCAAGAATTACAAAGCAAATGTACAGGGCTTCTTGGCAACATTGGGTATCAGAAACAAACCTCACGGTGAGAATCCTGAGTAGAAACAAGAGTTACTGCAAGAGAAAAATGAAAAATAAAAGTCACCTTGTAGCCAGGCTCAGTGGCTCAGCTTGCACTCGGCACTTTGGGAGGCCAAGGCGAGTGGATTGCCTGCAGGGTCGAGAACAGCCTGGGCAACTGGCGATACCTCGTCTCTACAATAAATCAAAAAACTAGCTAGGCATGGTGACACACACCTGTAGTTCCGGCTACTTGGAAGGCTGAGGCGGAAGGATTGCCAGAGTCCAGCAGGGTGAGGCTGCGGTGGCTAGGAGTGTGCCACTGCACTCCAGCCTAGGTGACAGAGTGAGACTCCAACTCAAAAATAAAAAAATGTCACCTTGAGGTTAACTACAGCTATACTTAAGAGTTGTATTAAAGAGCTGTGCTAATGAACACATGTCTAACATTTATTTACTTACTTATTTGTATTTATGTTTATATTATATTTCTCCTTTGTCAGCTGGTTCAATGCTGGGCCGCCTAGAACTTTAGTGATAGCTTCCAGCTACCTATAATTATTAATGGTAGTTCTTTACTATAATTATTAATGGTTAATTTACTTGCATTGTCCTTCCCTGGTTATTATTGTCATTAATTTAAACCTATTTCCTTAAGACCAAACTGCACTTACAGGTTTTCCAGAACCTTTATGTGCAAAAACATATATAAAAGTCGACAGAGCAGAATAATGATGTGTCCTTCATCTATCTTCCACAATGATCAACTAATGGCCAATCATGTCTATAAATTTCCCCACTCAATACCACCTCACCTGTTGATTACTTTTTTCCCACATCAGACAGGTAAGGTGCCAACATCATAATTCACACAATCACCATGCTTATGAACCACAAAAGGATCCTGTTTAGTTTTAAAGCCAAGTTTATTTAAGTACAGTTTGCTTGCAATACAATCCGTCCCTTTAACTATACAGTTCTGTGAATTTTGGCAAGGCATATAGTTGTGTAACCACTGCTACTATGAAGATATAGAATTTTCCCATCACTCCACAAGTTTCCCTATTCTCTCCCACAGTCAATTCCCTACCTGCACCACCATTCCCTGGTGATACCATTCTTGATCCCCACAGTTCTGCCTTTGTAAAAAGGTAATGCACTCCGATTTCTGCAAGGTTATCACCTGCGTTTTCTAAGATTCTTAAATTTGGAGTTTTACATTTAGGTCTTGATCCATTTGGAGTTGATTTTTGTGTATGGTGATACATAGGGGTCATATTTCATTCTTTTGCACATGGTCAGCCAGTTTTCCCAGCACCATTTACTGAATAGTTTCTTTAGTCCCGAGTGGTTGTTGGTGGAGGCTTTGTCAAAGATGAGTTGGTTGAGGAATTGAAGTTTTGCTTCTGAAATCTCTATCCTGTTCCATTGGTCTATATGCCTGTTCTTGTACCAGTGCCAGACTGTTTTGATCATTGTAGTCTTATAACAGATTTTAAAGTTTGGAAGTGTGATACCTCTTGCTTTGTTTCTTTTGCTAAGGATTATTTCGACTATTCTTGGTGATTTATGCTTCCATATGAATTTCTGTGTTGTTGTTTTCAGGTCTGAGAAGAATGATGTTGGTAATTTAATAGGCATTGCATTGAATCTGTAGGTTGCCTTTGGTAGGATGGACTTTTTTTTTTTTTGATCAATATTTTTATTATGGTTTTGTGGGGTATAGTTAAGGGTTAGGTGTACAATTACGTTTCACTCAGGCACCCTGTTGATAAGAGGTGTTTCCCCATCCCCAGACAGATATTTGCTACTGTTAATCCCATTCCCCTCCCCCCCTAGTTTCCCAGTACTGTCAGTCATATTCTTATAGTATTACATTCGATGTTCAAGTCCATTATATGAGTGAGAAAATGTGATACTCAGATCTTTGTTTCTGTGAGAGGTCACTCAGTATTATAGACTCTAGTTCCATCCAGGTTGCTGTGAAATTCATGATTTTGTTCTTTTTTATGACTGCATAGTATTCCATCATGTATATGTACCACATTTTTTAATCCAGTCCTCTTTTGATGAACAGCATGGTTGATTCCAGGTTCTTACTATTGTGAACAACGCTGAGACAAACATACGTGTGCAGGTATCTTTTTATAGAGTGATTTGAGTTCTTCAGGGTATATTCCCAGTAGGGGGATTGTGGGGTCATATGGGAGGTTGATATTTAGAGCTTTTAGGAATCGCCACACTGCTTTCCACAGAGGTTGCACGACTTTACACTCCCACCAACGGTGTAGAAGTGTTCCCTTTTTGCCACACCCTCTCCAGCAGCTATTATTTTTTGAGTTGTTGATAATTGCCATCCTGACTGGAGTTAGGTGGTATCTCAGTGTGATTTTGATTTGCATCTCCCTGATGATTAGTGAGGTTGACATTTCTTCATGTG
>NW_007252915.1:612508-627098 GCF_000164805.1 Carlito syrichta | reverse complement strand
GCCAGTTCCGATTTCCATGAGGGTATTTCCCTCATTTTCTAAGGTTCTCATTGTTTGAGGTTTTACATTTAGGTCTCTGATCCATTTGGAGTTAACCTTTGTGCATGGGGATAGATAGGGGTCCTGTTTCAATCTTCTGCATGTGGTCAGCCAGTTTTCCCAGCACCATTTACTGAATAGGTTCTCCTCTCCCCAGTGGTAGGTGGTGGAGGCCTTGTCGAAGATGAGTTGGTTGAGAAATTGAGGTTTTACTTCTGGAATCTCACTTCTATTCCATTGATCTATATGCCTGTTCCTATACCAATACCAAGCTGTTTTGATGATTGTAGCTTTATAGTAAAGTTTGAAGTCTGGTAATGTGATACCACCTGCTTTTTTTTTTTGCTGAGGATTGTTCTGGCTATTCTTGGACGTTTGTGTTTCCATATGAATTCCTGTGTTGTCTTTTCTAGGTCTGAGAAGAATGTTGCTGGTAATTTGATGGATATTGCATTGAATTTGTAGATTGCCTTAGGTAAGATGGACATCTTCACAATGTTGATTCTTCCAATCCATGAGCATGGGATATTTTTCCACTTGTTTGTGTCATCTTTGATTTCTTGGAGCAGTGTTTTGTAATTTTCATTGTAAAGGTCTTTCACATCTCTGGTTAGGAAGATGCCAAGGTATTTCAATTTTTTTGTGGCTATTGTGAATGGAATTGTGTTTTTTGTTTGGGTTTCTGTTTGTTTATTATTGGTGTAGAGAAATACGATTGTCTTTTGTACATTTATTTTGTATCCTGAGACTTTGCCAAAGGCCTTTATCAGTGTAAGGAGGTTTTTGACAGATTCTCTTGGGTTTTCAAGGTACACAATCATATCATCTGCAAAGAGAGATAACTTGACTTCCTCTTTTCCTGTTTGGATACCCCTGATTGCCTCCTCTTAACTGATTGCTTGAGCCAGGACTTCCAATACTATGTTGAACAGGAGGAGTGAGAGTGGGCATCCTTGTCTTGTTCCAGTTTTCAGGGGAAATGGTTCCAATTTTTGTCCATTTAGGGGTATGCTGGTTGTGGGTTTCTCGTAGATGGATTTTGCTATTTTGAGGTATGTTCCCCATATGCCTAGATGTTCAAGGGTTTTTATCAAGAAGGGGTGCTGGATTTTATCAAAAGCTTTTTCTGCATCTAATGATATAATCATGTGGTTTTTGTTTTGACATTTGTTGATGTATTTAATTACATTTATGGTTTTATGAATGTTGAACCAGACTTGCATCCCAGGAATGAAGCCTACTTGGTCATGATGGATGATGTTTGAGATGTATTGCTGAATTCGGTTTGCTAGGATCTTGTTGAGAATTTTAGCATCTATGTTCATCAAAGATATTGGCCTATAGTTCGCTTTCTTTGTTGGATCTTTACCTGGCTTGGGTATCAATGTGATGTTGGCTTCGTAAAATGATATGGGGAGAGTTCCATCTTTTTCTATCACCTGGAATACCTTCAGTAGCATTGGTATCAGCTCCTCCTTAAATGTCTTGTAGAATTCTGCTGGAAAGCCATCTGGACCAGGGCTTTTTTTGTAGGAAGTTTTCTTATTACGTAGTCAATTTCCTTGATTGTTATTGGTCTATTTAGGGTCTCAATTTCTTCTTGTTCCAATCTAGGTCGGTTGGGTGATGTAAGAAAGTCTTCCATTTCCTTAAGGTTTTCAAGTGTGTTTCCATACAAGTGTACATAGTAGTCTCTAATGATCTTTTGTATTTCTTCAGGGTCAGATGTGACTTCATCTTTTGTGTTTCTGATTGTGCTTATTTGATTTTTTCTCATTTTTTCTTGGTCAGTCTAGCTAGGGGATCATTGATCTTGTTTATCCTTTCGAAGAACCAGCTTTTGGTTTCATTGATGTTTTGTATTATCTTTTTGTCTTCTATGTCCTGGATTTGGGCTTTTATTTTGGTGATTTGGATTCTTCTGCTGAAATTAGGGATTTTGTGGTCTTGCTTTTCCAGCTTCTTTAGGTGGCTTGTTAGGTTGTTAATTTGTGTCCCTTCCATTTTCTTCATGTGTGTTTGTAGGGATATAAATTCCCCTCTTATTACAGCTTTCAAGGCGTCCCAGAGATTTTGGTAAGATGTTTCTTCATTTTCATTTGTTTCCGGGTATCTTTTCATCTCTGTTTTGATTTCATCATTGACCCAGGAGTTGTTTAGCATCATGCTGTTTAGTGTCCATGTCTTTGTGGGTTTTGGGGGGACTTGGTCCAGAGTCACATTGAGTTTCCGGATCTCCTTGCTGATTTTTTGTCCTGATGATCTGTCTAGGGTTGTGAGTGGGGTATTAAAGTTCCCAGTTATGATAGTCATAGAGTCAATATCTTTCTTTAGTTTTCCTAGAAGTTGCTTTATGAAAGTTGGCGCACCTATGTTGGGTGCGTATATGTTTAGGATAGATATTTCTTGTTGATGGATTGAGCCTTTTATCATTATGTCTTGCCTTCTGTATCTTTTTTGATTTTTAGTAGCTTGAAGGGTATTTTGTCTGAAATTAAGATTGCTACTCCTCCTTTCTTTTGTATTCCATTCACCTGAAAGTTTGTTTCCCATCCTCTTACTTTGAGTCTGTGGGTGTTCTTTTTAGTGGGGTGAGTCTGTTGAAGGCAATAGATTGTTGCCTGATGATATTTTATCTATTTTGCCATTGTATGTCTTTTCAGTGGTACATTTAGTCCACTCACATTTAGGCTAATAATTGAAATGCAAGAGTTGATCCCTGTCATAAGGTTCTTACAGACTTGTTCCTATTTGTTTGTTGTCTTTCTTTGGGTTCTGGAGTTGGCTCAAGTGTGTTTTTAATCTTTTGCCTGTACTCTTGTGAAGAATGTTGTTGTTCTTTTTTCTTTTTCTTCTGTGTTCAGTACTTTCTTAAGTGTTTCTTGTAGAGGTGGTCTGGTGACAGCGTAGGTTCTGAGAGATTGGATATCTGGAAAAGATTTCAATTCTCCCTCACTAATGAAGCTTAGTTTAGCTGGGTAGGTTATTCTTGGTTGAAATTGTTTATCTTTTAGAACTTTGAAGATAGGGCTCCAGGCTCTCCTAGCCTGAAGGGTTTCTGTGGATAAATCTGATGCTATTCTAATTGGTCTTCCCTGGTAGGTAGTCTGGCCTTTTTCTCTTGCTGCCTTTAGGATTTTTTCTTTTATAGCTACTTTGTTTAGGCGAATTATTATGTGTCTGGGAGTTGGTCTTCTCATTTGTTGTCTTGCAGGGGTTCTCTGAATCTCTTGTGTTTGAATTTTTTCATCCTTGATGAGATGCGGGAAGTTTTCTTGAATGATTTCATGAAATGTTTGTTCCAGTGTGGCTTCTGTTTCTCTCTCTGCCTCAGGAAGCCCAATTACTCTTAGGTTTGGTCTCTTGAAGTGATCATTCATCTCTTGCAGGTTTTGTTCTGTCTTTTTGAGTTTCTTTTCTATGCTCTTGACAGTTTGGGTTAGTTCTGTGTTTTGATCTTTGAGCTCTGAGATTCTTTCTTCTGCTTGGCTAATTCTTCTTTCCATGCTTATTAGTCTGTTATTCTTTTCCATCACAGTATTCTTTACTGCTGTTATTTCTGACATCAGCTCTTTCCTATTTTCCTCTTGTCTCTCCTCAATTTTTTAAACTCTCTCCATTAATGTCTTGATGTCTGGGTTTGTTGCATGTGTCCAGTCATTCTGGGGGCTCTTCATTGTTTGTGTTCCAGAATCTGTTTTCTCAGTGTCTGATCTCCCAGGGGTCTGTGTGAGACCTATATTCTTCTTTTGGTTTTTCTTCATTTGTGAACTTTTACCCCCTTCCTACTTTTTCCTTACCTCCACGTCACCGTCTTCTTTAATTCTGTGTTCAGGGGTAAATGGATTCATTTTACTTCTGTTTGTTCAATCTCCTATTCTTTATGTATGCCCTCTTACTTTGTTCAATTCTGGAGTTGCACTGTAGGTTGGGGGTGGTCCCTTTTGCAGTTTTGCGATTTACTTAAGGGGGGAGCTGTGAATCAAAATCTATCTGCAGGTCCTGGTATTTGCTGACAGGTGTGTGGATAATCTGGAACCCACTTCCCACTGCCTTGGAATCTGTCCGTGCAGTGGGGCTGTAGGTTTACTCCCTGAAATAAAATGTGATTAGCAGAGGGAAGAGAATGGAGCAGACAGTGGGTTGAAGAGGGGCGTGGGGAGATAGAGGAGTATTGGGGGAAACAAACGTGTGCCAACAAATGGAGAGAGACCTATACTGAAACAGATAAAAACAATAGACCACAGCTACTGACGAACCAATTCCCATACAAAAAAAAGAAAACATATAGTGATGCTAACATACAAGCTAACCAACCACCTTATTGGTGTGCTGTTCCTCTATACAAAGATATGGCTTACAGAGAGAAGAAAAGAGAAGAAAAGGAAGAGGGAAAAAATAAAATAAAATAAAAAGGAACAATACAGTAGGAATAGAATTAAGTCATTAAACTGACAGAATCAATGAAGCACACTCTGAGACTCTTCGTTCAAGTCCAGTGTCCTTTCAGTTCTGATTTCTAGCTTTCTTTGCAAGCAGGTAAATTAGTTTGCAGGTAGGGTCTGTTGCCCCTGGTCTGCTGGGAAGGACAGTTCAGAGCACCCTCCGCTCACCACTCCGGCCTGTGTCCTTTTCAAGCTTGTTTTGCTCATTTCGGTGTCGTTACCTTGAATCGCCAGCAGGGGTGCTATCTCAGCCGCTCGCCCCAGAGCGGGTGGGGCCGGACCGGAACCGGCGCGACTGGAGACGGATGCCTGCCTCAGGGCAGGGGCAGGAGACTCCGGCGGGCAGGACGTCGGTCGCAGGAGAGGGGCAGCGATCCCGCAGATCTTCCCTGAAGGGGCTTCAAGGACCGAAGTCGTGGATCGCGTCTGGCCGGGGTGCACGTGCTCCCGGCGGTGGCTGCGGCGGCAGCGGCTGTCCAGTCTGCCGCGCTGCCCAGCGGTGGCAACGGCCCAGCTCCCTATGAAGAGCAGGCGGCGATTTGGGAATCCTCAGCCCCCGGCCAGAGCCCGAGACCCACTGCAGTTCTCCTTGGCAGAGGGTTTCACAGACCAGGTTGCCCCGTCGCCATCTTGCTGGAAGCTCAGGATGGACATTTAACAATGCTGATTCTCCAATCCATGAGCAGGGAATATTTTTTCATTTGTTTGTGTCATCTTTGGTTTCTCTGAGCAATGTTTTGTAGTTTTTGTTGTTACCTGTATGATGATCACTTTAAAAGTAATGTAAGTATTATCATCCAATGCATAGTCTGCCTATGAGTCTAGCTTCTTTCACTTAGCCTAATGCTTTTGATAGACATGTGTTTTTTATTCTTTAATCTAGCAATACAGTAAATTACATTAACTGATCTTCAAATTATATACAAGCCATACATTCTGGGGTTGATTTCCTCTTAAACATGCGGTATAATTATTTTTCTATGCTCCTGTATTCAAGTTAATATTTTGTAAAGAATGTTTGTAAGTTCATGAGACATTTTAGTCTGTATTAAAACTTGTGATGCATTTGACTTTGAGTAATACCAGCTTTATAGTGTGAATTTGAAAGTGTTTCCTCCTCTTCAATTGTCTCAAAAAGTTTGTGTAGGATTGACTTTTTTTTCTTTAAATATTTGAAACCATTCATCAATAGAGACATCTAAGTCTTGGTTTTAGATTTTAAATCCAATCTAATTCAATTTCTTTCTTTACAATAGATCTACCCAGGGTTTCTATTTCTTTTTCCGGTTGATTATGTAATTTGTATAGTTCTTGGAATTTGTCTATGTCAGCTAAGGTGTCTCTAATTTGTTGGCAACAAAGTTGTTCATAGTCTTTAATAATTCTTTTCATTTTTATAGGTACAGTAGTGATATTCCATTTTTTTGTTCATGAATTTGATAATTTTTTTGTCTTCTGCCACTTTTCTCTTTGGTCTAAATTTTTACATCATTTTTCTAAGCATAACTTTTGGTTTCATTTTCTCTGTTGTTTTTCTCTTTTCTATTTCATTGATTTCTACTCTGATCTTCATTATGTTTTTCCTTTCTGCTTTCCTTATATTTAATTTGCTCTTCTTTTTCTTGTTTCTAAAGGTGAACATATTGATTTGAATTTTTCCTTTTTAGTATTGTGTTTAAAGCTACACATTTTCTCTAAGTACTACTTTCACTGCATCCCATATATTTTGACATGATGTGATTTTATTTTCATTCTGTGAAAACCATTTTCTAACTTCTGTGATTTATTTTTGATCCTTGATATTTTTTCATTTGGGTTATTTGGAAATGTGTTGTTTATCTTCCAAATATTTAGGGCTTTCTTAAATTTATTTCTGCTATTGGTTTTTAAGTCAATTCCATTGTGGTTGGGGGACATACTTGAAATTATTCCAATCCTTTTCCATTTACTGGGACTCATTTTATATCATAGCATATGGTTTATTCTAAAAAATATTTAAAGTGTTCCTGAGAGAAATGTAAATTCTGCTCTTGTTGTTTAGGTGGTTGAGTCACATTTATTATAGCATTGTATAAGTCTACTATGGTTTGCTAATTTTATTCTAATTGTTTATCAAGTATAGAGCATGAGATACTAATAGTTTCTATTTTAATTGTTGATTTGTCAATTTCTTCTTTCAATTCAATTTTTCTTTGTATATTTTAGGTCTCTGTTATTTGTTATGTATACATTTAAAATTGCGATGTTTTTTAAATTTAATTGAGTCTTTTATTGCTAGGAAGTGTTCCTCTTTTTCTCTATTTATTGTCTTTATGTCTATTTTGTCTGATATTAGAATAGCCTCTAGCTGTCTCATGGTTTCTGTTAGCCTGATACATATTTTTCTATATTTTTACTTTCAAGCTATTTGTGTCTTCAATCTAAAGCATATATCCAGCAAAAGCATATATCCAGCAAAAGCATATAATTGAATCTTGCTTTTAAAAATTCAGTTCAACTTGATTAGTCTATAGTCATTTAATGTAATTGTTGAAATGTTGAACTTATGTCTGCCACTTTTAATTTTTAATAGCTTGCAGCTTTTGTAATCCTTCTGTTCCTCCTTCACTGTTTTCTTTTGTCTCAAACAAAATTTTTAGTTTGATTCTTCTATTAATTTTCTAGTTATATTTTTTGTTATGACCTTAAAGTTTGCTCTTGATGCTATAATGTTAACTGATCAAACTCAATTTAAGATTAAAATACAACTCAACTAAGCAAAATAGATCTGTTTTACTTAAATATACCTATATTTACTCCCTCTTGTGCTATTTTCGACATGTATATTATATCTGTATAAATATTTATTACTCTAAACCCAACAATATAATGCTATAATTAAGGTTTTAACTTTTTTTTTTATTTGGAGTCTCACTCTGTCACCCAGACTGGAGTGCAGTGGGCTCCGGCGATCCTTCCTCCTCAGCCTCCCAAGTAGCCGGAACTACAGGCACACGCTACCATGCCCGGCTGATTTTTTGATTTATTGTAGAGATGAGGTCTCACCAAGTTGCCCAGGTGGGTCGCGAACCTGCGGGCTCAGACAATTCAATCACCTCAGCCTCCCAAGGTGTGGAATTACAGGCTGAGCCATCGAGCCCGGCTTATCTATCTTCAAGTTCACTCAATCTTTCTATTGCTATCTCAAAACTAATGTTGAGCCTGTGTAGTGAGTTTATCATTTTTAGCTCTAAAATTTCGTTTTGCTTCTCTTTTTTATTTCTTGGAGACCTTATTTTGCTTATTTATTTATTTTATTATAGAGACATGGGTACCAGTGAGGGCTAACTGCATAACTAGGCTGCATGCGGGTGACATTTGAGCTTCTAGGTGCCCCTTACTCCCCTTGGCAGTGGACCAAGTATCCTTACTGTCATCACATGCCCTTGACCCTTCTCCCTTCCTCCCTCCCTCCTCTAGTCCCCTAGCAGTGTCCAGCAACTGCCAATCCCTCCCTCATGCTAATGTGACTAGTGTTCAGGGCCCACTTATGAGTGAGAACCTATGGTATTCCTGTCTTTGTTTCTGTGATAGTTCACTTAGTATGATGGTCTCCAACTGCATCCAAGTTGCTGCAAAGTCCATAATGTTGTTCTTCCTTATGGCTGTATAATGCTCCATTGTGTATATGTACCACATTTTCTTTATTCAGTCCATTTTCAGTGTGTAGCAGGGTTGGTTCCATGTTTTTGCTATTGTGAGTAGTGTGGCAATAAACATGCACAAGTACAAGTGTCTTTTTTGCACAGCAATTTAGGTTCTTCTGGGTATATTCCTAGGAGAGGAATTGATGGATGTTGAACTAGCTTGCACTCTAACCAACAGTGTGGAAGCATTCTCTTTTTTCCACATCCACATCAGCATCTATTTTTTTTTTGTGTGTGTCATATTAATGGTAACCATCCTTACTGGAGTTAAGTGGCATCTCCTTGTAGTTTTGATTTGCATTTCTCTGATGATTAGTGAGGCTGAGCATTTTTTCATGTTTCTGGTGTCTTCTTATATCTCATTCTTTGAGAAGTGTCTATTCATGTTCTTTGCTTGCTTTTTAATAAGGTTGTTTGTTTTTTCTCTCCTTTCACTGTTTGAGCTCCTTGTAGATCCTGGATGTTAGACCTTTGTCAGATGCATAATTTTCAATTTTGTTTACCCATTCTGTGGGTTGTCTCTTCTCTGTTGATGATCTCCATTGATGTGCAAAAGTTTTTTGGTTTGATAAAGTCCCACTTATCTTGCTTTTTATGGCATTTTCTTTTGGGGACTTGATCAAGAATTCATTGCCTACTCTGATGTGCATAAGGATATTTTCTTCTAGATTTCTTATAGCTTGAGGTTTTATGTTTAGGTCTTTATTTCCTTTTGAGTTGATTTTTGTATATGGTGATAAGTAGGGGTCCAGTTTCATTCTTCTGCATATGGTTAGCCAGTTTCCCCAGCACCATTTGCTAAATATTGTCTTCTATTCCCAGTGATTTTTATTGGTGGTTTTGTTGATAGTGAGTTGGTTGAGAGATCATATTTTTACTTACAGATTTTCTGTCCTGTTCCACTGGTCTATGTGCCTATTCCTGTACCAATACCAGGCAATCTGTTACAGGCAGTAGCCTTGTAACAGTTTAAAGTCTGGAAGTGTGATCCCTCCTGCTTTGTTCCTTTTGCTGAGGATTGTTTTGGCTATTCATGCTCTTTTTTGTTTCCATAGGAATTTCTGTATTGTCACTTCTTGGTCTGTGAAAAATGATGTTGGTAATTTAATGGGTGTTGCACTGAATCTGTAGATTGCCATTGGTAGGATCAATATCTTGACAATGTCATTTCTTCCAGTCTATGAGCAAAGGTTGTTTTTCCATTTGTTTATGTTATTCTTGATTTCTCTGAGCAATGTTTTGTAGTTTTCATTGCAAAGATCTTTCACTTCTCTTGTTAGGTGAATGCCAAGGCCAAGATAGTATCTCTTTTTTTGTGTGGCCATTGTGAATTTGTGCTTTTCATTTGGTTCTTCACCTGCTTGTTCCTGGTATATAGGAATGCAGCTGTCTTTTGCAAGTCGATATTGTATCCTGCGACTTTACTGAAGTCATTTATCAGTACAATAAGGCTTTTGACAGACTCCCTAGGGTTTTTCAAAGTATAGAATCATTTTGCCTGCAAAGATGGATAGCATAACTCCCTCTTTTCCTTTTTGTATACCCCTTATTTTCTTCCCTTGCCTGGTTGCTCTGCCTAGGACTTCCAGCACTGTGTTGAATAGTAGGGATGAGAGTGGGCATCCTTGTCTTGTGTCAGTTATTAGAGGGAATGCTTTCGCCTTCTGCCCATTAAGCCAAAAGCTGGTTGTGAGTTTATTGTAGATGGATCTTACTGTTTTGAAGAATTTTTCTTCTATAACTAGGTGCTTGAGGCTTTTTATCAAGAAGGGATGCTAGATTTTGTTGAATGCTTTTTTGGCATCTAATAATATAATCGTATGGTTCTTGGTTATGCATCTGTTAATGTGCTGAATTACCTTTATGGTCTCATGAATGTTAAACCAGTCCTGCATCCTGGGAATGAAGCCCACTTGGTCATGGTGGATGATCCTTGAGATGTGTTGCTTGATGAAATTTGATAGAGTCTTGCTAATAATTTTTGTGTCTGTGTTCATCAAGGAGATTTTCTTGTTGGGTCTTTGCCAGGCTTGGGTATCAGTATGGTGTTAGCTTCATAAAATGAGTTGGGGACAATTCCATCATTCTTGGTGGCCTGGAATACTTTCAATACCATGAGTATCACCTCCTCCTTGTATGTCTTATAAAATTCAGCTGGGATACCATCTGGTCCAGGGTTTTTTTTTTTGGTGGGGAGATTTCTTATGACTGAGTCAATTTCCTGGATATTTATTGGTCTGTTTAGACCAATTTTTCTTGTTTCAACCCTGGGAGGTTATGTTGATGTCAGACAATTTTTCATTTCCTTTAGATTTTCTAATTTATTTGCATAGAGTTGTTGATAGTAGTCTCTGACAATCTTTTGAATTCCTTCAGGGTCAGTTGTGACATTGCCTATTTCATTTTTAATTGTGATTATTTGGACTTTCTTTCTACTTTTTTAGTTAACCTGGCCAGGGATTGTCAATTTTATTTATCTTTTCAAAGAACCAGCTTTTTGTTTTGTTCATTCTTTTTGTGATACTTTTGTCTTTTGTATCCTATAATTGTGATTTTATTTTAATGGCTAGATTTTCCACTGAAATTAGGGTTTAGATTATCTTGCCTTTCAAGCTTCCTTAGGTGTGATGTTAGACTGATTACTTGTGATTTTTTATTTTCTTGATGTACATGTGCAGTGCTATGGATCTTCCTCCCATCATTGTTTTCATGGCATCCCAGAGATCCTGATAAGATATGTCTTTGTTTTCATTTGTTTCCAGGGATCTTTTTGTTTCTGTACTGATTTCCATGTCGACCTAGAAGTTATTCAGCAGCACATTGTTTAGTGTCCATATCTTTGTCTATTTTGGGGAGATATTGTTGGTGATATTTATTTTTATTCCACTGTGAGCTGAGAAGATGCATGGTATTATTTTGATCTTTTAAAATTTGCTCACACTTCATTTTTGTCTGAGAATGTGATTTACTTTGGAGAATGTTCCATGTGCTGATGAATAGAATGTATACTCTGTAGATGTTGGGTGGAGTGTTCCAAAGATGTCTGTTAACTCCATTTGATCAAGCATCTAGTTAAGGTTCCAGACATCCTTGTTGGCTTTTTGCCTTTATGATCTGTTTAAAGCTGTTAGTGGGGTTTTTAGGTCTCCAACTATAATTGCACGAGTGTCAATGTCCTCTCTTAGTTTACTTATTAGTTGTTTTATAAAACCTAGTACTCCTGTGTTGGGTGCATATATGCTTAAGATGGATATTACTTGCTGATGGGTTGAGCCTTTTATCATTATGTAATGTCCTTCTGTGTCCTTTTTTAAAACTTTTGATGGTTTGAAGTCTGCTTTGTCTGATATCAGAATAGCTACACCTGCTCTATATAGTGAGATGAGTTTCCTGGAGGCATCAGGCCATTGGAGCATGCTTCTTTAGCTAGGTTGCCACTCTAAGTCTCTACAGTGTTTCATTCAGTTCATTCACGTTCAAATTAATTATTGATATGTGAGAGCTTATCTCTGACATAGGGCTCATAGAGAGTTGCTTTGCTTTCTTTTGTATTTATATGTGTGTGTATTTTTATTTTTGTGAGTGCTCTGTATGCTCCATTAACTCTGTGTTTGCTTGCTCTTTTGTGATAGGTAGGACTATTCTCCCCCCACCCCCCCCACTCAGTGTTTAACACTTTTTAAAGCATCTCCTAAAGGGACTGGTCTGGAGGCGGCATAGTCTCTTAAAAATTAGATGTCTGGAAAAGATTTTGATTCTCTGTCACTGATAAAGCTTAGTTTGGTTGGGTAGGAAATTCTTGGCTTAAATTGCTTATCTTTTAGAATGTTAAAGATTGGACTCCATTGCTTTCTGGCTTGTAGTGTTTTTGCAGATATGTCTGGAGTGACTCTGATGGGTTCTCCCCTGGTATGTGGTCTGACCTTTCTCTCTTGATGCCTTTAGGATTTTTTCTTTCATAGTTACTTTGTGGAGGCAGATTACTATAGTAATCTTGGGGCTGGTCTTCTCATGTGATACCTTACAGGGGTTCTCTGAATCTCTTGTGCTTGAATGGTCACCTATCTAGTGAGATGTGAGAAGTTTTCTTGGATGACCTCATGAAATGCTTGTTCCATGGTGTTCTCAGTTTTCTTTTCTTCTTCAGGGCTACCAATCATGCATAGATTTGGCTTCTTAACATGGCCCCACATCTTTTGGAGGCTTTGCTCCTTCTTTTTGTGTCTTTTTTCTGCGTTTTTGACAAACTGGGTTAGTTCCATATTTTGGTATTCAAGCTCTGAGATTCTTTTCCCTGCCTGAATGATCCTTCTCCCTATGTGTGTTACTGTGTTTTTAACCTGCAGAATGAAGTTCTTCACTTCCATTATTTCAGAATGGACCTTTCTGAGATTGGTCAACACCACTTTTCCTATATGACTTTGCTGAATTTTGCTTCTAGTTTCTTTTGGTTCTCTCTGATCATTTTAGTCATCCAATCTCTGATTTCTGTGGCTGGCATTTGGGGCAGGTCATTTTGGGGGGTTTCCATTGTTTGTGCTCTGATAGCTCCTTTTTCAGGGGCTGTCTCTTTGGACTCTGAGGATTGCCTGATTTTTTTGTTAATTTTTTCTCATTTTTCACATGCCTCACTTTCCTCTCCATAATTCCTCTTCAGTTTTGTTGCTTTGACACTAGTTATTGATCCTCTGTTCTAAAGCCTTTTCTGTCATTTAATGTAGGTCACTTAGGGAGACAGAGAGCCCATGATAGGCCTCTGTACTGTAGATTTTCTCTCCTGCTGTTAAACTGGCTGGGTTGGTTTTCACCGTCTGTTGAAAGCACTCTGCAGAGAGCAGGTGGTGGGGGATGGCTCCCATCTGCTGTCTGTTGTTTGTAGTCCAGAAGTCTTGAGAGAACCTTCAGGTGTCTTTTGTATCTTTTCCTCTCTGAGCCCATCCTCAGCTCTTGAAAAAAGAGCCATTGGGGGATTCACCCTGTGGGGGTAGGTACGTGATTCTCCCTGATCTGGCTAGTGAGTTAGCTGCTAGATGCTGGTTGCAGGCACCCAATGAGTTCAATCTGGAGGCAAGTTTTCCCAGTTTGGGCGCCAGCCTCTGGTCTCTGCTGGTGAAAAGTGTGCTCTTAGTGGCTGTCCAAGTGTGGTTTTCCCCCCCCATTCCACTTGGGCTCTAGTCACTCACTGCTGTGCCCTGACCAGGTCTTCTCCTGAATGAAACCAATCACTCACATGCAGCTGGGTGGTGAGGAACTGACCCAAAGCATCTTAAGATCACTCACCCCCTCTCATTCACTGGGCAGGGCTTTAGTTCTTGTATGAGGCTGCCAGATGGCAGGGGACAGGGTGCTCGTGTTCCAGTATCTGCCATCACTTCCTGATTTCTATATGTTCAAAGAGGTCCTGCTGAGTGCAGGGTGCTTCACCTGACTTCTTGGAGATTTAAGTTTACCTTGAGCACTGATGATTTGAAGACCAAGTTAGAACTCAGCAGGAGTGCAGTCATAATAGAGGGGTGAATAACATTATTGTGGAAATATCTAATCTTCACTGAAGACATTAAAAAGAAAGAAACTTCCCCCAAATCTTTAATTCCAGATGAGGAAATTTGAGCTCATAGAATTTGTCTAAGTTTCCCAAGATCACACAGGTGATATTCTAGTTTTCTAAAGCTACCATAACAAGGTAGCACAAACAGAGGAGTATAAACAGTAGAAGTGTATCATCTCACAGTGCTAGAGTCCAGAAGTCTGAGGTCAAAATATTATAAGGGCCACCCTCTGAAGGTGTAAGGAAAGGATCTGTTCCAGACCATTCTCTCAGCTTACAGTGTTCCCTGGCTTATCGTAGCATCACTTCAATCTTCACATGAAGTTCTTGTGCTTTTGTCTCTGTGTCTGAATTCCCCCTGTTCCAAAGAAGTCACCTGGAGGTCCAGCAAGGAAAGACATTGGCTTATTAAAACTTACAGAAGGCATCAATGGCATCTGATCTGTGATGAAATAATCCACTGCTATTTTTTTAATAATCAATATTTATTATGATATTGTGGGGTACAGTTAAGGGTTAGGTATACAAATACCTTTTGTTCAGGCACCCTTGTTGATAAGAGGTGTTTCCCCATCCCCAGACAGATATTTACTACCGTTAATCCCATCTCCCTCCCTGCCCCATAGTTTCCCACTACTGTCAGTCATTTTCTTATAGTATTACATTGGATGTTCAAAATCCACTAAATGAGTGAGAACATGTCAAACTCGGATCTTTGTTTCTGTGAGAGGTCACTCAGAATTATAGACTCTAGTTCCATCCAGGTTGCTGCGAAATTCATTATTTTGTTCTTTATGGCTGCATAGTATTCCATCTTGTATATGTACCACATTTTTTTAAATCCAGTCCTCTTTTGATGGGCAGCATGGTTG
>NW_007252915.1:610618-612300 GCF_000164805.1 Carlito syrichta | reverse complement strand
GCTTTCCACAGAGGTTGCAGTAGTTTACACTCCCACCAACAGTGTAGAAGTGTTCCCTTTTCGCCACACCCTGTCCAGCAGCTGTTATTTTTTGAGTTGTTGATAATTGCCATTCTGAGTGGAGTTAGGTGTATCTCAGTGTGGTTTTGATTTGCATCTCCCTGATGATTAGTGAGGTTGAACATTTTTTCATGTGTCTGTTGGCTGCTCGGATATATTCCTTTGTGAAGTGTCTGTTCATATCTTTTGCCCATTTTATAATGGGGTTGTTGGTTTTTTTCTTTTCAGCACATTTGAGTTCCTTGTAGATCCAAGATGTTAAGCCTTTTTCAGACCTGGTGTTGGCAAATACTTTTTCCCAGTCTGTAGGCAGTCTTCCTGCTCTCTTGATAGTTTCTTTGGCTTTGCAGAAGCTTGTCAGTTTAATAAGGTCCCACTTGTCTCTCTCTTATGACCTGTGGGTTTCGGGTTTTGTGCAGGAATTGGATGCCAGTTCTGATTTCCATGAGGGTATGTCCTTCATTTTCTAAGGTTCTTATGGTTCGAAGTTTTACATTTAGGTCTTGATCCTTTTGGAGTTAATTTTTGTGCATGGGGATAGATATGGATCCTGTTTCAATCTTCTGCATGTGGTCATCCAGTTTTCCCAGCACCATTTACTGAATAGGTTCTCCTCTCCCCAGTGGTAGGTGGTGGAGGCTTTGTCGAAGATGATTTGGTTGAGAAATTGAGGTTTTGCTTCTAGAATCTCAATTCTATTCCATTGATCTATATGCCTGTTCCTATACCAATACCAAGCTGTTTTGATGATTGTAGCTTTATACTAAAGTTTGAAATCTGGTAATGTGATACTACCTGCTTTGTTTTTTTTTTTTTTTGGTTTTTTTTTTTTTTTTGCTGAGGATTGTTCTGGCTATTCTTGGATGTTTGTGTTTCCATATGAATTCCTGTGTTGTTTTTTCTAGGTTTGAGAAGAATGTTTCTGGTAATTTGATGGATGTTGCATTGAATTTGTAGATTGCCTTAGGTAAGATGGACATCTTCTCAATGTTGATTCTTCCAATCCATGAGCATGGGATATTTTTCCACTTGTTTGTGTCATCTTTGATTTCTTTGAGCAGTGTTTTCTAGTTTTCATTGTAAAGGTCTTTCACGTCTCTGGTTAGGAAGATGCCAAGGTATTTAATTTTTTTTGTGGCTATTGTGAATGGGATTGTGGTTTATATTTGGGGTTTCTGTTTGTTTATTATTGGTGTAAAGAAATGCGATTGTCTTTTGCACATTTATTTTGTATCCTGAGACTTTGCCAAAGGGCTTTATCAGTGTAAGGAGATTTTTGACAGATTCTCCTGGGTTTTCAAGGTACACAATCATATCATCTGCAAAGAGAGATAACTTGACTTCCTCTTTTCCTATTTGGATACCCCTGATTGCCTTCTCTTCTCTGATTGCTTGAGCCAGGACTTCCAATACTATGTTGAACAGGAGGGGTGAGAGTGGACATCCTTGTCTTGTTCCAGTTTTCGGGGAAATGGTTCCAATTTTTGTCTGTTTAGGAGTATGCTGACTGTGGATTTCTCATAGATGGCTTTTACTATTTTGAGGTTTGTTCCCTGTATGCCTAGATGTTAGAGGGTTTTTATCAAGAAGGGGTGCTGGATTTTATCAAAACTTTTTTCTGC
>NW_007252915.1:609398-610272 GCF_000164805.1 Carlito syrichta | reverse complement strand
AGTAGCATTGGTATCAGCTCCTCCTTAAATGTCTTGTAGAATTCTGCTGGAAAGCCATCTGGACCAGGGCTTTTTTTGGTAGGTAATTTTCTTATTACGTAGTCGATTTTCTTGATTGCTAGTGGTCTATTTAGGGTCTCAATTTCTTCTTGTTCCAACCTAGATAGGTTGTGTGATGTCAGAAAGTCCTCCATTTCCTTAAAGTTTTCAAGTTTGTTTCCATACAAGTGTACATAGTAGTCTCTAATGATCTTTTGTATTTCTTCATGGTCAGATGTGACTTCATCTTTTGAGTTTCTGATTGTGCTTATTTGGTTTTTTTCTGTCTTTTTTTTTTTTTTTTTTGGCCAGTCTAGCTAGGGGACCATCGATCATGTTTATCCTTTCGAAGAATCAGCTTTTTGTTTCATTGATTTTTTGTATTATCTTTTGTCTTCTATGTCCTGGATTTGGGCTTTTATTTTGGTGATCTGGATTCTTCTGCTGAAATTAGGGTTTTTGTGGTCTTGCTTTTCCAGCTTCCTTAGGTGGCTTGTTAGGCTGTTAACTTGTGTTCCTTCCATTTTCTTCATGTGTGTTTGCAGGGATATAAATTCCCCTCTTACTACAGCTTTTAAGGCATCCCAGAGATTTTGATAAGATGTTTCTTCATTTTCATTTGTTTCCAGGTATCTTTTCATCTCTGTTTTGATTTCATCATTGACTCAGGTAATGTTTAGCATCATGGTGTTTAGTGTCCATGTCTTTGTAGGTTTTGGGGGGACATTGTTGGTATTAATGTTTATTTTTATTCCACTGTGGTCCGAGAAGGTGCATGTTAGAATTTCAGTCCTTTTAAATTTGCTTATGCTTGATTTATGGCCAATTATGTGGT
>NW_007252915.1:607843-608824 GCF_000164805.1 Carlito syrichta | reverse complement strand
CATTTGTCATTCTATGTCTTTTCAGTGGTGCGTTTAGTCCATTCACATTCAGGCTAATTATTGAAATGTGAGAGTTTGTCCCTATCATAGAGTTGTTGTTCTTCCACTTGGTTTTTTGTCTTTTCTTTTGGTTTTGGGATTGCTTCATGTATATTTTATTCTTTTTCCTGTACTCTTGTGAAGAAAGTTGTTCTTTTTTCATTTTCTTCTGTGTTTAGTACTTTCTTAAGTGTTTCATGTAGAGGTGGTTTGGTGGCAGCATAAGTTCTTAGGGATTGGATATCTGTGAACGATTTTAATTCTCCCTCGCCAATAAAGCTTAGCTTGGCCAGGTAGGTTATTCTTGGTTGAAATTTTTTATCTTTTAGGACTTTGAAGATAGGGCTCCAAGCTCTCCTAGCCTTCAGGGTTTCTGTAGATAAATCAGCAACTATTCTAATATGTCTTCCATGGTATGTGATCTGGCCTTTTTCTCTTGCTGCCTTTAGGATTTTTTTTTATGCCTACTTTGTTTAGGCAAATTATTATGTGTCTAGAAATTGGTCTTCTCATCTGTTGTCTTGCAGGGGTTCTCTGAATCTTTTGTGTTTGAATTTTTTGCATCACTTATTAGATAAGGGAAGTTTTCTTGAATGATCTCATGGAAAGTTTGTTCCAGTGTGGTCTCTGTTTCTCTTTCTGCCTCAGGAAGGCCAATTACTCTTAGGTTCAGTCTCTTGAAATAATTGCTCATCTCTTGAAGGTTTTGTTCTGTCTTTTTGAGCTTATTTTTTGTGTTTTTAAGAGTTTGGGTTAGTTCTATATTTTGGTCCTCAAGCTCTGAGATTCTTTCTTCTGCTTGGGTAATTCTGCTTTCCATGCTTATCAGTTTGTTATTTATTTTATTCACAGTATTTTTTATTACTGTTATCTCAGATATCAGCTCCTTCCTAGTTTCTTCTTGTGTCTCCTAATTCTTTTAATCTCTCCATTAATGTCTTG
>NW_007252915.1:606691-607305 GCF_000164805.1 Carlito syrichta | reverse complement strand
AATAGGAAGTTAGAAAGAGAGAAGAACGAGAGGGAAAACAGACATACATACCAACTATCAGGTGAGAAAGAGACACAAGGCCAGAGAGAAGTGAAACAGACACGTAAGAAAGATTTCCTAAAGAGTACTGATAGCTACCTAGGGACAGACCAATAAAATCAAGAAACAATGTAAGTTAGAAGGCAAACAACAAAAGTGATCAAAACAAATAGTCAAAATGATAAAATCATAAGTCAAAATAAGAGATCAGACTAAAGTCACTTCAGCTCTGATCTCCAGCCTCTCTCCTTTGTTTTTCATTGCAGGCAGCTAGATTTACTCGCAGTTTGGGTTTGGTTTTTTGTTTGTTTGTTTTGTTTTGTTTTTGATTTGGAGTCTCACTCTGTCACTCAGACTGAGTGCAGTGGCTGCTCCCAGTCACTGCAGCCTCGACCTGCTGGGCTCCGGCAATCCTTCCACTTCAGCCTTCTGAGTAGCTGGAATTACAGGTGCGCGCTACCCTGCCCAGCTAATTTTTTTTAATTTTATTGTAGAGATGAGGTCTTGCCTGCCCAGGCAGGTCTCGAACCCGCAGGCTCAGGCAATCCACTCACCTCAGCCTCCCAAAGGCACGA
>NW_007252915.1:582762-606671 GCF_000164805.1 Carlito syrichta | reverse complement strand
TTTTTTTTTGGAGCTGGAGTCTCACTCTGTCACCCAGACTGGAGTGCAGTGGCCACTCCCAGTCACCACATCCTCGCCTGCTGGGCTCTGGCAATCCTTCCACCTCAGCCTTTCAAGTAGCTGGAACTACAGGTGCTGTTTTTTTCTCTTTTTTTAGCCTGCTGCCTGGGAGTTGCTTTTGTCTGATTCAGCATAGGGGTGGGACTTTGTCTTCTGTTTAGCGACGTTACCTTAGGAACCGAGGTGGTGGTTGTTGATAGGTGGGCAGGGCAATGGAAATCTCTGCCTGGAGAATTGCTGAGGCAGATTCACTTTCACAGATCCATTTCTCTCCACTTGTCTGTGTCCCCAAGCTTGGGGTCATGCGCTGAGTGCCTCAGCCTGGGTGAGCCCAGAGATCCAGAGCTCCAAAGCTCCAAAGGGCAGGTGGTGAGCAGCGAGAGTGTCCATGGGCCCCCCACAGGGTACTTCAGCCAGGAATGGGACCGCTGTCTCTGAGGGGCAGTGCCCAGAGCCTCCCTGAGTGACCGGCGGCTTGGTGCTGGGTGCTGGGGAAGAGACGATGTAGCCAGGGAGGGAGCTGAGACCCGAGACTCCCACATGGGCTGGAGTTATGTATCGTGGAACAGCAGCGGCAGGGGGCCGCAATATCCACCCTGCGTGGGACCAAAGGTCCCCGTGGCCTTGGACCAGTGTGGCTGGTGGTGGGCTGGGGGATGGGGAAAGAAAGGTAAGAGTCTTTTTGAGAACTCACATTAGGAATCTCACAAGTCCACCTATGCCGTCGCCATCTTACCAGAACCCCCCACTGCTTTTTAAAAAATAACTGTTTTTACTTATTTGCTGATATTATCCATCTGTTGAGTCATTGTATTTTCCTTTAATTGTTAATACACACTTTTCTTTAATTATTCTTTTAGCATATTTATAAAAACCGCTTTGAAATCTCTATCTCCTAAATCTAACATTGGACACTTTCAGGGGCAGTTTTATTGAGTACTTGAAAGTATGTGTCACATTTTCCCTTTTTTCTTTTTTTGCATATCTCATAATTTATTGTTGAAAACTGAACATTTAGTAATTCTAGATTCTGATTTTTTTTCTCTAGTGTTGCTTGTTGCTGGATTTTCTTGGGTTTTTTTTTATGGAGGGAGGGTGGTTGTTTTTTTTTTTTATAGGAGTGATTTTGTTTTCATGTAACTTGCTTGATCTGTGAAATCCGTTGTTCCTGAAGGTGTGGTTGCTGGTGTTTCTGCTGAGTTAATTCTTATAACCTTATTTTTATATTTTATCTTGCTTCCTGGAGAATCACTCTTGTTTCTAAAGAGCTTAGTAACAGCCAATGACTGATAAGAGATCTCCAACCATTAAAGTTTCTGCTCTCTGTCAATGGATCTGGGTATAGTTTGGATAGGACAAATTTCAGGGAGGTTTTAAGTCACTACTGTTTTTATTTTTCTCCAGAAACTATTTAGTAGGATGTATATTTATCCTTCTAAACAGCAAGGATGGATGAAAAATGTATTAATCCCTTCTATTGCTCTCTCATTTAAAAAATCTCCTTAACTTTCTGACTAGTCCGCCAATCTGCCACTCATCCCAATAAGGTCCAGTCTGTAACTTAAGGTTAGCAAGACTGTAGGGCTTCTTTGTTCATTTCCTGCTGAGTTTGCTAATTTTACAGAGAATACCTCCAGAAAAAAGCAGCTCCCTAAAACAGGAAAAGCTGCTGTTTTTATGGCCAACCGTCCTCTGGTGAAACGCCTTGCCAACTGAGCTGGAGAGGGTGTGAGAAGAGCTTCAAGTAAGTGATCCCCATAATCCTACTATTGTTACCCAACATTCAGCAACTTTTCATAAATAAACACTTTTAAGTTTGTTTTTGACTGTAGTCAATTTCAAAATCCCTTAATAGCTATTTCTGACAATTTTGTCCTGTGGTATGTTGTTTATTTGAGGAAGAAATTGCAGAGCTTTTTAATCCTCCATAGAGAAGAGTCCTTTTATTTTTTCTTGCCATATAACACTAGCTAGAACAGTTGAGCAGGAATAATATAAGTGGACATTCTTCTCCCATCCTTGTTCTCAGGAGAAACTATTTTAATATTTTGTCATGAAAAATGACATGGTCTGTATTTTTGTTGTTGCTGACATACATTATTAAAGAAGTTTACTTCTTTCCTTAGCTGATTTTTTTTTTGTCATGATCAGATGCTAAATTTTATTAAAATTTTTTCTGCAAATATCGTTACCTTTTTTTTCCTTTACTTTATTAATATCAAAAGTTATACTAATTGTTTTTCAAAATTTAAGCCAATCTTGTCCTCCTGAAATAAACCCAGTTTGGTCACAATATTATAATCTCCTGTGCTTCATATAATTGGGTTCAAATTATGAATATTTTGTTTAATTTTTGCATATCTATGTTTATGAGTGAGATTAGACTGAGATTTTAATACCTTGTAATGTCCATGGTGGGCTTAGTTTTAAAATTATTCTGGCTTCATAAAACTGCTTGGTAATTGTTTCTTATTTTTCTATTTTTTTGGAAGGGCTTATGTGAGATGACTGTAATATGCTGTATAAATGTTTAACAGAGTTCACTGTTGAAGCCAATTGGGCCTAGAGTTTTGTTTGGGGTTAACTAGGTTTTAAGTTATGGATTCAATTACTTTAATACATATAAGCCTTCTCAGATTTTTTTTTCATGTCTGTTTTATTAAGTTTGTTCCTCTAGGAATGTGTATTGCATTTACGTTTTCAAATTTATTGCCATGAAGTTGTTAATAATGTTTTTTCATTACATTTTGAATATCTGTAGCACTTACAGTGATATCTCATTTTTTTACTCTTGCTATTGGTAATCTTTTCTATTTTTTCTTTCTTGACCAGTTTTGGCAAAGTTTTAATTTACTTCAATTGTATTAGCCATTTCAAGAAATATTTTTGTCATAACTGGTCTTTTGCATTGTGTATTTATATTTCTGTTTTATTAGTTTCTTCATAGAGTTTAGGAGGAGCCCCTCCTTCTCAATTGTTTGCAATAATTTTAGTAGTTTTGGTACCAGCTCTTCCTTGTACACCTGGTAGAATGAAGCTATGAAGCCATTAGGTCTCAGAGTTTTTTTGGGGGGATGGGTAGGTAAATTTTTAATCACTGATTCAGTTTGTGGCTCATGATTGGTCTGTTCAGGGTTTTGATGTAGATATTTAATTATCTATCTTTATTAATGCTTCTTAAAGATTACTTTGTCTGATATAAATAAATATACTTTTTTTTAGTTGGAGCTTGAAAAGCATATTGTTCCTTAGATCTTTTCACTTTCCTATATCTTTGTAATCAAGATATATGCCTTGCAAGCAGCATGAAGTTTAATTTTTTTTTTCAATTTGATCACTGTTATCTTTTAATTGGAATATATAATCTGTTTATATGTAATAAAATTACTTTTTTGGGTCAAGTACTTAATTTTTTTTTTATTTCCCCTCTCTATTTATTTGTTAACTCTCCATTCTTTTTCTCTTAGAGGACTTATTTGGATTGTTTCTCTTTTCTCAGAGAAATAGGAGTAAGATCATCAACTGAGAGTAAAAATGAAGGAGGAGATAATGAAGGTTTGGAGGAAGGAATAAAAGACTAACAGAGTAGAAAAAAGTGAAGAAGCTAAGGAAATGCTCTAGGACTGTCCGGTAGCATATGGGTCCTCCTGGTATTACTAGTCATAAAGTTAGAGCGGAACTCGTTAAATTGGATATTTACTCTTCCCCATTTATTTAGCTGCATAAAGGCAGATGTGGAGTAGGTAAAGCTTGTGACTTAATCATCATGAAAATTTTTCTGACAAGATATAATAAATGGAGAGTCAATCAAGGGAGTTGATGATGTTATACAAGACAGAGATTATGATGATGACTCAGAGTATCTAAACTGGATTATGATGGAGGTGAAGTCATAAGCTTCTAAAAACATGCAAATTGTTTTTGTATTAGTAAAATCAAATCATCCATAAGAGTCAATTATTTATAAACTTTTCATCCATCCTGGTATAAATTGAGATGGAGAGTTAGAAGCTATTGGTTGGAGAGTAATATACTTAAAACTGAGATAATATCAGATGTCATTTATCGATAATGCAAGGTAAAAGGGTGAGCATGTGTGTGAGTGGCTGAAGAAGGGTGGGAGATATGCTCATTGGAGGTAAAAAAAAATGTAAGAAATTGAATAGAAAGTAAACTGAAAGATTGTCCATGTGAATACTGTCCTAAAAATTATGACAAAAATAGATTTTTAAAAATCTCTCTTTTATCATATTTTTGTTGTGAATACCTACTGACCTCTAAATTATTCTCCCTAATTTATTTTGGTTGTTTTATGTTTATTTGTTAAATGTTTATATGCTTTATATTTTATTGTTTATAATTTTATGATATTACTTTTTCTCTATTATCAAATTCACCTCTTATGATTAAATTTTGTCTCACACCATTTCTGTTATGCTTTGGCCTACAGCTGATGAGGTAGAGTTTCTTTTTAAATGACATCGATCATAAAGGTTATATGTGTTGCAGGTGTAATTCTTTTTTCTCTGTTTGAAAACAAAGGGTCTCTTGAGATAATTCATAAATCACAAAAAGCTATTGAGTTTGGGAGTTTATCTTGGAAGGGTTATGTTGGCTGATGTATTTGTACCAACACCCGACTCCTTTAGCTTCTGGTTTTTCATTGGTCTTCCTCCAGAGTGGAAATGGTGAAAACAAAGGTATTGAAGATTAAAAGCTTGGCATAAAAGATCCTTGACTGACCTTCTTAAGTCGTTAAGGAAGAAATGGCCCTTTGGAAATATGCACTGGGTGATAAAGTCAGGCTGAATTCCATCACTGAGAGATTGGGTAGCCTTTGGCTAATCTTTAACTCCTCAGAGCTGCAGTTTTCTCAGCTGGCAAATGAAGATAAAAAGGTTCATCCTGACTACCCAGAGGGACATGACTGTATTGTAACCCTCAAATAATGTGATTAATGTGAGCTACCTGATTTCTAACCTCCATGTAGAATCTGATGCCATCCACTCCCTGCACACCCAGCCTGACATCCTCCGCTCATGTGTACCTGTGCTAGAATAGAGCTGGAAGGTGGCAAGACGCTTGGTCTGGGATTCCCACCTACCCACAATATCTGGTACAGAATTGACCCTCAGCGCGTGAATGAATGACTAGATTACAGACTGGACTGAACTCACTAACATTTCTTCTCCTACATTAGAATTTAGGTCCTTTTAGCACATGGCCACATTTTCCTGCCTAACACCAATTCAAGGGGTTCGTGGGGGCAGGGGGAGCAGATGTTTATGCTGAAGGATGAGGAATGCTTGTTCAGTGGGTGGTATTCTGCCGTCACGTTTCTGGTCATTTTATTCCAGCAATGTGGAATAATGAGTTGTGCTCCTCTTCTAACTACAGTAGAGTCGCTTTGATTAAAAATCAGTTTGGGCCTTCATTTCTAAGACCTCCTATGTCCTTGTAGCATTGTTCCCAGTCTCTTGAGCTCTCTTGAGTTCATCTGGAGACTTCATACTTAGCTTACGATACCCTGTGAGTGTCACATGAGTCCATCCCTGGAAAGTTCTTCCTCTGCCCTGAATGAAGTTCAGTCATTTCAGGGGAATGCTTGCATCGTTTTCATTTTTCTGTCCACCTTTATTCCTGTCTTTTCTCTCCTTGGAAAAGATGTCTCGTCTCTCCTTTTTTCTAGAATCCAGCCCCAAATCTGCTTCACTATCTCTAGGGAACTGCCATCCAGGAGGTCAGGAATGAACCAGGCTCTGCTCTCCTCTGCTCTGCTTCCATGAGAATTCATTTTTCCTGAAATCCAAACCACTGGGACCAAGCTCTTCTTTAAAAAGAGCAAGATGAGGCTCTAGGAAGCTTTGTCCATGGGAGAGTGTGGTCTTGACTGAATGATTTGACCAGTGCTGGGAGACTGAGAGGGTGATAAAAGCTTTGTGCAGACTGGCGCTGGCTTATATCCACCAGGGAGGAGGGTGCTCTCTTCTTCCCAGTCACAGCTTGTCCTCTTTATCCTGTACATATGCACTTCATTGAGCTAAAGCTGTAGAACAGTGCAACCGTGATTTATGAGGGCTGAGTTTCTTCCCTGATCCCGGCTGGCACAGTGCTGGAGGCTTTGCTTTTATGTGTCCACATCAGGGGGCAACTGGCGACCAGCTGTTGGAAACTGGTTTAAGAAAATAATAAAAATAAAAATACCATGGACTATCCCGTCATTCCAGGTTTCTGGTACCTGCCATCAGCCTTGGAATAAATAAGGGAGTCTTTCCCCCTTGGAATGAGATTTCTCTGACAAATAGATTTATATTGTGCTGGAATGATTGCTAGGTACCAAGGGGTCTTGCCTGAGGGTTAAGTTTTAATAATTGAGACCGTTAGAAGAATAACTCATGTGGTCCCCACCCCCTTTACTCTTGAGGGGTCCCTAAGTACCACATATGTAATGTACTCTCAAGGCTTGGGCTCTTGCTAACTCAGCCATCTCTGGGGTAGAGGGTAACAGCTGGGAGAGCCTCATTACAGTGAATGGCTGCACCCTATAAGCTCCCCACTCAGGTGTGGTGTTCTGATGGGGCAGGTTGTTTTGGGACAGTGGCACCCTCACATACACAAGTCATTTTGTGGTGTGAGAAGAAGGAAAGCTGCATTTTCAACAACCATGGCTCTCTAAATGTTCTGACTCACAGATCTTTCATACTTATTTTGTGTTCTGTATCTGTGACACACGTCAACTGCCCCAGGGCACCTATTTGCTTATTTGTTTATCATTTAGTTGTTGCGTGTACTTTCAAAAAAACACTTGAGAAGCCTTGCAATAAAATACACATAAAATAAGATGGTTAATGTTTAAAAAGAAGGTAAAACTCATGTCACCTGAAGGGAAAATAAACCTCTGACCTGTAAGCCAGTTTTTGTCCACCTAAGTTACTCATTCAATTTATTTTACTGAGCATAAATAGGTATTTCTTTAAAAAATTGTTCTGTAATCAAACAAATTAAGCAACTCTGGGCCGAGAAAAGCTAAACAGGTATCTTTACTGCAAATTCCTCAGATCCTTCAATTTGCTAACAAGTACTATAAACTTCCTAGAGAAGAATACAACTATATGCTTTTTTTTTTTTAATGGTGTTTGGTAGAACATACTTTGTAAAAAATGAACCAATGTCAAAATGATTTCTGGAATAGAACAGCAATTTAAGTTCCAAAATCTTTGGGAATCAAGGCAAAAATGACATTTACGGTGAAGGAATATTTTCTGCCTCTTGTGATGAGAATGACTCTTATTTTTTAAAATACACTTTCAAAGGTGTTTATATCATGAATCCTTACTCAGAGTATTAAATGACATGATAGGCATGGTCATGAGTAGTGACTTTGCAGAAATGCAGGTACGTTTTTTTTATGACTATTTTTTGGTTTGGCCCATAATACAACATGGAAAGCATTGGGGAGGGCAACAAATTTTTGAAAACACAAATTCTTAGAAGGTATATGAATTACAGGACACCCAGTAAAATTTTAATTTTAGATAAACAATAAATTTTTAGTATCAGTGCGTGCAAATATTGCATAAGGCCTATTTAAACTACAAAATTCCTTGTTCTCTAGTTGAAATGCAGATGTAACTGGGTGCCCTACATTTTTAGTTGCTAAATCTAGCAACTCTATTGAAAGGTCAAGGTCTGAGTCAGATATTTGAATCAGCTAGAAGCCTCTACCGTGCAATAATCACCATGCCTGGCATCACCATAGCCCTCTTCCAATTGACCCATGCTCACTGAAGAGTCTACAAGTTGTCAAATCTGTCTTCACCTGCCCCACCAACCAAACTTCAGAAGTTCCAGGTCTCATCTCTGCAATTTCCCTGGGTCTTGCTAACCCTTTGGAATATTCAACTTGGCACTCAGCCTTTCAGTTCCCTGGAGCTGGTGGTCAGCCTTACGAAGGAACATGTATTTGGTTGTCGTGGGCCAACAAAGATTTTGCCTCCTAGGCAAGCCCCCCCAGTATTTATCGCGCCATCTCTGTAGTATATTATTAGCCTTTTATGCCTTCTCTGTCACTTGTTGAAATGAGAACGCAAGGTCTCTGGGCCTCTGCAGCCCTTTCCCTTACATTAACTTAAGTCACACCAGATGTGAGCCCTTACTGCTCAGGAAGACTAATTGATTTCACCAATCACAATACTTCTATTGTTTTATTATTTTTTTAACACAAATAAACACTGTGGTGGGTTTTCTTCTTATCCTTCTTTCCTCTTGCCAATAGAGCCAAAGTGTATTCAACTAAAGGCATCCAGAAAGTGTAAGGAAAAAACCATGAATGGAGTGCATGTACTACTAAAGAAGAAAAAGAAAAGAAAGAAAGGGGGATAACGGTTGTAGGAAAGAAGGAAGGAAGCCTCTCAGGGACCAGCAGTAACTCTGATGGATGGCTGGGGTGTGTGAGCCATTATTATTTGTTATGTGAGTGCAGGGAGATGGCAGCTGAGCTGAGCAATACACCTGCTGGGCTCCAAGAAGCCAAAACAGCTGCACGCATTGATTTAGAAGCTTGCTACTTGGGGCTCCAGGAACGAATCAAGCGACAGCTCATAAAAAAGGAGGGTTTTATGATATTCCCCCCCTCTCTGTAAGCAAACGGCCACATCATATGTTTTCCTAACGTGGCCATAACTCAAAATTAAATCCCAGCCCAAGGTGTCAGCCTGGTGCCATGTCAGGATTGTAACGGCTTGTTTTAAAGGTCGCCATGGAAATGACAGAGAAAAAAATAGGGGGCTGGTTCGAGGAGGTGGGAAAGGGTACAAGGTGCTCTTTGCCTCCGTGTGGCTTAAGCACTTAAGAACAATTAGCTGTTTTGTTTTGACGACATGAGTAAACTAGCAGAACAAGCTAACAGTGTGTAGTTGGTGATTTTATGCTAATGCAAACCTCTAACTCATATTATTAAAATGCAAATTGCAGTCCCACTAGGAAACTACTGCTGCCAAAGTGAGTAGGGGTGAGGTGTGCAGCATAGCATGCACACAGGGGCAGTCTGCTCCCTCTCACACTCCAAAACTGGTCATTGATTGCATAACATGGAATGGAGTCAAAAACGTTTTCGGTACATGTTGAATGAAAGTGTTTAGTGGTGAAGTGAAGAAAGGAGGAGCTTCTCAGATTACTCCAAAGCTACAGCCTGAATATGCATGGCCAAGGTGCTATGGGCCAATGATGTTAGACAAATCTCTATGCAATGCTCACCCCAAAGGTGATAATAGTCTGTAAGGTATAGAGGCAGATAGACTCTTCTGTAGGATTTGGTAGTACCATAGATTTCATTCTTTTATTAAGTAGATACTGAACATTAGACAATTTGATAAATACTATAATGAAAGTTCATAAATGAACAAATAAAGAATGAGTGAATAAAAACATGGATGCATGCCTCATTGCTAATAGTTATATATCAGCATAATCATGGCAAGAGGGAATAAAATATTGCTCTATTTTCAATATTCAAAGCCCAAATCACCAAGTCTCTGCCCAATCCCCTAGGTTCAAACTTTAGCTTAAGCTGTTTCCTTGACATTTTTGTTTGCAGAGAAGTCGTCCATCAGCCTGCTCTCTGCCGTTACTTAGAAGACAGCATATCCCCAGTCGATCTCTTCTGAATTCTTATTCTGCATCTCCAGCTGCTTAGAGTAAATTTCACTCAAAGTTCAGATTACCTTTTGAACTAATTATGCCTCCTCTCTGACCCTAAATCAGTTTTGTTCCCTTCATGTTGTTTTTATTCTGGCACACGTTAGTCTTAGTCACTAAAGCTGAAAACATTAGACACAACTTTGGTTTCCCTTCCTCTATTCACACTAGACACTCTCCCTCCTTCTTTCACGCTGTCTCTCAAGTCTGTAACTTCCTTCTCACCTCTGCTGTCATCCCAAGTTCAGACCATATTACCGGATGTACCAGCTGCAACCATTGCTTCCCATTTCATCTCTCTTCCTCTAGCCTCCAAATCCCAATTCCATCCAGCACGTAGAGCACCCAACCCCTTGCTGCCAGGGTAATTTTCTCCAATTATTTCTTGTTTCTAGACAAAAACATACACTGGGAAAGGACACCCTACTCAACAAATGGTGTTGGGAAAATTGGATAGCTACGTGCAGAAAAATGAAACCTGATCCCTATCTCTCCCTCTATGCAAAAATTAACTCAAGATGGATTAAGGAATTAAATGTCAGATCTGAAACCATAAAAATCCTAGAAGAAAACCTAGAAAAAATTCTTCTGGACATTGGCCTAGGCAAAGCACTTATGGCTAAAACCCCAAAAGCAAATGCAATAAAAACAAAAGTAATTAAATGGCTCTTAATTAAACTAAAAAGCTTCTGCACAGCAAAAGAAATAAATAACAGAGAAAATAGGCAACTTATACAATGGGAGAAGATATTTGTAAACTATACATCTGACAAAGAACTGATATCCAGAATCTACACAGAATGCAAACAAATCAGCAAAAAAAAAAAAAAAAAAAAGCAAAAGCAAATAATACCATTGAAAAGTGGGCAATGACATAAACAGACATCTCTTGAAGGAAGATATACAAATGGCCAACAAACATATAAAAAAACGCTAACACTAAACATCACTGTTAGGGAAATACAAATCAAAACCGCAGTGAGATACTACCTTATACAAGTCAAAATGGTCATTATTAAACAAATTTAAAAACAATAGATGCTGGTGTGGATGTGTACCCTGTTGGTGGGAATGTAAATTAGTACAATCTCTATGGAAATTGGTAAGGAGATTTCCTTTTTTTTTTTTTGAGTTGGAGTCTCACTGTCACCCAGACTGGAGTGCAGTGGCCACTCCTGGACACCGCAGCCTCAACCTGCTGGGCTCTGGCGATCCTTCTGCCTCAGCCTTCCAAGTAGCTGGAACTACAGGTGTGTGCTACCAAGCCCGGCTAATTTTTTGATTTATTATAAAGATGAGGTCTCGCTGGCCCAGGCGGGTCTCGAACCCGTGGGCTCAGGCAATCCACTCACCTCAGCCTCCCAAAGGCGCAGTATTACAGGCTGAGCCACCGAGCCTGGCAGGAGATTTCTTAAAGAACTAAAAATAGATCTGACAGTTGATCCATCAATCCCACTTCTAGGTATTCCACCAAAGGAACAGATTTCATTGTATAAAAAGACACCTCCACCTGCATATTCATCACAGAACAATTCAAAAGATGTGGCACCAACCTAAATTCCCATCAACCGATCAGAGAATAATGAAAATGTGATATGTATGCACTATGGGATTCTATTTGAAAGGAGGGAACCCATGAAACTTAGAATAAACTTAGTTTACATTTTGCCTCAGCATATCCATTCTTGCTTAGACTGACACTCTTTGAATCTAGCACAGGTTAGACACAGATAAATTCCAATAGGCAGGTTTTAGGAAGCGTTCAGGCATTTTATGCAGACTCAAGTTGCTAGCATACTCTAGCCCCTCTGCAAATCTCCAACAGATGAAAGACAAGGACAGTTCAACCTTTCAATTCATGGTTTAGCATAATAATCCCTAAGAAACTTTCAGGTTCCTTGGTGAATACGGAAGGTCAAAGATCACCCCTTAGCTGGATGAAGCCATAGAAATGATAATAAGACAACTTTTTGCTAGGAAGACTGTGGATTGGAAATGTCTGACAGGTCTCTTGAAGAAAAACCCCTCCCACCACCATGGCAGCAATCACGTGACTAACACACCCATCTTCCTGCTGTCCATCACCCGACATCAGTACCTGCACTTACCTGCCCCTTCGTGATGATGTGGAGCAGACCACCACCCACTCACCTTAATGATCTTCCCCCATGAAAGGGAAGGGTTAAAAGAACTCAACCACGAGCAACAATTAGCCATTGCCAGGCCATTACGGCCATTGCCTTGCTAAGCCATGGTGTGGCCATGTACTCCTTTTTGTTTTGTTTTGTTTGTTTGTTTGTTTGTTTGTTTTGAGGCAGAGTCTCACTCTGTCGCCCAGGCTGGACTGCAGTGGCACATTCACGGCCACCCCAACGTCAACCAACTGGGCTCAGGTGATACTTCCACCTCAGCCTTCTAAGTAGCCAGAACTACAGACACGTGCTACCATGCCCAGCTAATTTTTTGATATATGGTAGAGATGCGGTTTCACCAAGTTGCCCAGGCTGGCCTCGAACCCCTGGGCTTAGACAACCCTCTTGCCTCGGCCTCCCAAAATGCAGGGATTACAAGCTTGAGCCACTGCGCCCAGTGGCCATGTGCTCTTTGAGCTATGGCCAGGCCATGTTTCAAGGCTTTGGCCCCCTCCCCTACCTTGGGGAGGTGACTCTCCTCTTTCTCTCCCTGTCTCCCTGATTTAGCTTTAAATAAACTATATTTTCTCATCCAACTTCTGTGCAATTTTTTGCATCTTTCATGTGGTGGTATTGGATTGTATACCAGACACCCACACCTCCAGCAGGCCTTTCTGGAATTCCTACCAGGAATATGAGCTAATACTATTCAGCTATCAAAGGGAATGAAATATCTTTTGTAGCGACTTGGATGGAATTGGAGAATACCATCCTAGGTGAACTAGCTCAGAAACAGAAAACCAAACATGATATTCTTGCATATAAGTAAGGGTCACCTTTTCTACCTCATTGTGTATTCCCATTCCTGGTATTAAAACTTGATTGTGCACTACTTTCCTTTTTTCAAAAGTCATCTTTTACCCTCCTTTGGGCATTTTCTGGACACTTTCCTTTTTCCCAAACCCCTAGGAGGTGTCTAGCAGGTGGACAGGAAGGCATTGGGTTTAACAGATGTAAATGACATCAGACTTTGGGGCCATTCCATGAGGCTTCTGCAGTACCTCCCTTCCTTTGGCAGCCTTTCTAGATGGCAGACTAGTTCCTGCTTCCTCAGTTAGTCTTGAGTTCCAACCCCCGTGGTTCCCTAGAGTGGCCTCTTTGCCCAAATGCCTCATGCGCCACACTTAGCCTCGGCCTTTCTCAGGTTAACTTTCTTCATCTCGTAATGTATTTCCTTGAGAGCCTTCTTGGCTACTGCCATGTGAGAAAATGACCAAATAATAAGTACTTTTATTTTAATGACTTAAAGATGCTACCTCTTCCAAGAATACAAGACATTTTTTAAAATGTGTCTAACACTCAGCCTAAAGGAATGGATTTCTAGTGGTGTGACATTTCAGCCTTTATGGGGGAAGGGCAATCAGGGAGTTGTGGGTGTAGCAGGGAGTACATTCCCGCATCCTTGAATCCTAACTCCTCTGCCACATGAAAGACTAGCCCTGACCATGACCTCTCAGGCCTTGGCACTGCAAGTAAACACATCACACAAAATGAGAGTTGCCAGAATCAAAAGAGGCAGTACCAATGCTTTTTCAGCTATTAAGCTCTTCCCCTGCAGAAGAATAGCTTGCTTTTAGCATACTGGAAATTCTGGTTTTTGAAATAGGTAGTCTGGAATATGAATTATATGGGTGATTGCCTTGCAGGGAAGCTGAGGAAGGATACTGGATTTTGGCAGAGGCAGAGGAGAAGGAGAGTTTGTCAAATCCCTCAACATAACATATCTCATCATCTACCATCACCTTTTGAGATGGTGATGTTCCTTAGAGAGATGGCCACTTTCTCCCAGCACCACTAAAAAGGGGGGGGGGGGGAGCTTGTTTATCAAAGATTAGTATAAAAGTTGTTTATCTATCAGAGAACTGAGAGTTTAGGTAAGCACTGAGTCATGAGTCTGCTTTGTTAAGGATGGGAGGAAAAGGAAGAGTAGATTTGTTTTGCATGAGGTATTGCCACGGAGCTTGATTTGAAGAGAGTGGCCTATACGGTGGGCAGCCATCAAAATGGCACAGACACATGAAAAGTCTGAAGAGAAAAAGCGGGGGCTACAGCTGCAGAAAAAACCTGGTAATAGATTCCGAAGACACATTTCCTCTAGTTTAGACCCTACCTCTGGTAAATGAATCATTTGGCTATGAACGCTTCGAGTTAATTTAAGCAGATTGCATATGTGGATCCTGATCACATATAACTTAATCATTTTTCTTTTTTCGTTGGAGAATATTTTTTGTGTTTTCATTTAGAGTTGTGGGGTCCCGGTGAGGATGTGTGCTACATAAGTAAAGTGCGTGAAGCTGGGGTGTGGGCTTCTAGCAAGCCGTCATTCCCCCTGCTAGTGGACATAGTGCACAGTATGATTGTGTGCCCCTTATCTCTTCCGCCTTTCTCCCTCCCTCCTTTAGCCGTGTCCAGCATCTGTTATTCCCACCTTTATGCTCCTACTGCCAGTGATCATGGCCTGCTTCTGAGTGAAAACATGTAGCATTCTGTTTTTTGTTACTGTGATAGTTCCCTTAGAATTATGGTCTTCAGCTGCATCTATATGTTGCTGCAAAGGACAGGATTTTGTTCTTCTTCATGACTGCTTAGTATTTCATCATGTATACCTACCACCTTTTCTTTACCCAGACCATTTCTGGTGGGCATCTGGGTTGGTTCCATGTTTTTTGTTTGTTTGGTTGGTTTTTAATTGTGAATAGTGCTGCAATGAACTTACATGTACGGGTGTCCTTTTGGTAGAGTGACTTATGTTTCTCTGGTTATATTGGTATATTCCCAGAAGTGGGATTGCTGGATTGTATGGTGGCTCAATATTTAGTTCTTTGAGAAAATGTCATACTACTTTCCACCAAAGGTTTACAGGGTCCACAATGAAAAAGCATAAGGGAGTATCGTGAAAATTCTGAGCACTTAACTGTAGTAGCTCAGCTCAGTCTCGGTGCTCAGCTGAGTATTTCTATAATTAGTTTTGGAACAATGTGATATATTAAACATTTATGTTTGTTGATTTCCTCAATTATGAAATAAGAATATGATTATGGAAGTCTTCTAAGTAATTGATACAATGCATTTGACACCATTTTGCACATGTTTTATACTTGTTACATACGAAAGCTATATTTCTAGGGCTATGTTACTAAATGCTTTCTTGTGAAGATTGAATTTTCCCACAAGAATTCCTAAAATTAATCTGCTATTTTTATGAAATTGTTAAACTGTGTATCTATGAAGGAGTTATGAGGCTGCCAGATTAAATGAATTAACAAGTTGTTTTCTTATGTCTATGACTCCCTCCAATGATAAGTGTTTTATTATTCTGAATTTTTAATGGTCTAAATACCACAAGGGACATTTTCAAAGCATTCCACCATCTGTCTCTAAAGCCTTATCTTCCCTTGGTAATAAAATGAAGCCTGTGGTTTTAAAAATCAAGCCCAAAGATTTTCAATCCCTGCTTTTTATTCATCCATTCATCCAGCAAACATTTATTAAATGTCTATTATATATCAAAAACAGAGGTATGTACTGATGACAAAAATTGCTACCTAATTATTTTATCTCTTTTAGTCTAAGGTACAAATATTTACCATCTGGCCTTCTTGTTTGACTCAGTCCTGGGTATGATCATTGCACAACTCTAATATTTTACAAATTCCTGCCAGATTTTATTCTGCCATTAATTGCTACTTACATTTTTTATTTCTTATTTTTTTAGTTTTTTGGTAAAGACAAAGTTTCACTATATTGGCCACAGCCTGGTCTTGACCTCCTGGCCTCAAGCAATCCTCCTGCCTCAGTCTTCCAAAGTACTGGGATTACAAGCATCAGCCATCATGCCCAGCCTAATTGCTAATTTTTTCCCCAACTTTTCTTTTTTTTTCTTTTTTATTAATCAATATTTTTTATTTTGATATTGTGGGGTACAGGTAAGGGTTCGGTATACAAATATGTTTCGTTCACGCACCCTTGTTGATAAGGGGTGTCTCCCCGTCCCCAGACAGATATTGACTGCCGTTAATCCCACCTCCCTTCCCCTCCCTGCCCCCCCATAGTTTCCCACCACTGTCAATCCTTTTCTTATAATATTACAATAGATGTTCAAGGTCCACTATATGAGTGAGAATATGTGATACTCAGATCTTTGTTTCTGTGAGAGGTCACTATTTTAATTAAAAAACAATTTGTGACTGTACATCTATAGGTGGTTTAAACAACAACAATCAAAACAACCATGTACCCATCACTCAACTTAAAAAAAAAATACGATGCCAACAATTCTTTTGAAACTTCCTCTGTTCTCATCCCAAATCACATAAACTTTCCTTCCCTGCTAGAAGTAAATACTAACTTGAAATTTTTTTTGGCTCAGTATTATTTGTGAGTGTCATCTACGTTTTAATGTGTTTGGTAGTTTAATCATTTTCACTACTATGTACTGTACTATTCTATAGTTTGTTTTCAAATTCTTCAGAAATAAATATGTGAATGGTTGCCATTGTTCTTTGCACAATTCTTTGTTTTTTTGCTGTTAAGAATATTTCTGGCTAGACATGGTGGTCACTTGAGGTCAGGAGTTTGAAACTAGCCTGAGTAACATAGTGAGATCCCATCTCTACAAACAAAAATTTAAAAATTAGCTGGGTGTGGTGGCATGTGCCTGTGGTCCCAGTTACAAGAGAGGCTGTGGGAGGACTGAGTGAACCCAGGAGTTCAGGGCTGCAGCGAGCTATGATCACACCACCGCACCCCAGCCTGGGTGACAGAGTGAGACCCTGTCTCTGAAATAAAAAAGGAAGAAAATAAGAAAAAGAAAACTTCTGCTGTGAACATTCTTATTCACCTGTTGTGTTGCAATGTAGGTGAGTTGCTCCTGGGAGTGGAAGAGCTGTGCTGTAGAGCATGCACTCTTTTAACTTTGCTGGTTAATGCTGGACTATTTCACGTGGTCTTAGTACCAAGTTACGTTGGCAGTATATGAGAGTGCTCATCATGCCATACTCTTGCCAAAAATTCAGTGCCGACAGAAATTTTGACACTCTGGTGCTTCTAAGTGATATATCATTGTGATTTTAATGTATATTTTCTTGATTAGTATAGATTCATCATCTTCTATAACTATTGACCATTTGTATTACATGTGTTTCCTCTTTTGTAAAATGTTTGCTCATGGCATTTGACCTTTTTTGGGTCTGTCTTTTTCTTATTGATTGTGTATATGTGTAATATTTGTGGCTTGACTTTTTACTTTTATGTTTTGAATTTTAATGAACTACATTTCTTAATTTTAATGTTGTCAAATTTTCCAGTTCCTCCCCTTAACAAAAATACTATTTTTGGAGAAGTTTTAGGTTCACAGCAAAGTTTAAGAGGAAGGGACCGAGACTTCCCAGATGCCTTCAGCTCCTATGCATGCGTTACTCTCCCATTACCAACATCCCCACCAAAATGGCACTTTGTGTAACTGATGAGCCCACATTGACACATAATCATTACCTAAAGAACGTAGTTTGCCTTAGGGCTCACTCTTGGTGTTGCACATTCCATGGGTTTAGAGAAACGTGTAATGACATGTATCCATATTGTAGTATCATACGGAGTGTTTTCACTTCCCAAAAATTCTATGAACATTTTTTTCCCCAAAAAAAGCCTTCCATCAGATGCATGTACCACACTTTTTTACCCAGTCCACTTTTGATGGGCAGCACGGTTGGTTCCATGTTTCTCTATTGTGAATAATGCTGCAAAAAACATATGTGTGTAGGTATCCTTTTCATGGAACGATTTGAGTTCCACTGGGTATATTACCCGAAGGGGGATTGCTGGGTTGTATGGAAGATCGACTTTTAGATCTGCCGCACTGTGTTCCACAGAGGTTTACACTACCATCAACATTCCTGTAGAGGCATGCAGCCACAAAGAAGGACAAAATTATGGACTTCTCAGCAACTTGGATGGATTTAGAGTTTATCAAACTCAGTGATCTATCACAGAAACAAATAACTGACTATCACACGTTCTCACTCACAAGCGGGCCCTGAACATTTATTATAATACTATAAAAAAGGATTGGCAGTAATGGGAAACTGCCAGGGGAGGGAAGGGGGGGCACATAACATCATTAGGGTACCTGATCTCAGACCAGGCGAAGTAGGGACCAAAGGGAGACCCAGGCATTACTTGTACGATGACCACTGATGTACCTCATCCTGAATTGTACACCACATCCATAAAATAAAGAACAAGAAAAATGTGGGATTTGGTTATCTTTTGAGATTATAGTTTCCAAAGGTCTTAAAAAATAACCTAGACAGTGATATGAAAATAGCCTGCTATTATGGGGTGGTATAATAGCTGACTGTGTGAGCTCTGGACTCAGCCAGGTCTACGTTCAAGTTCTGTCTCTTGAATTAATTAAATGTAGGACCTTTGCCAAGCATCCTACCATGGCAAAGGCCATATTTTCATCTGTAAAATGAGATTGATAAGTACTGTACAGCTGGGTTATAAGGATGAAATGAAATGGTATAACTGAAATGATTAGCACAATTCTGGGCATATAGAAAGGGCTTAATAAATTTTAGCCATTAAAAAAAATTTCCTCTATCTCAAAGGCATGAAAAACCTTCTACTGTGACTTTTTAAACTCTTAAAGTTTTGTCTTTCCCATGTAAATTCTTAATCTGTCTGGGACTTTTAAAATGTATATATATATATAATGAAAGGCAGGGACGCAATTTCAAGATTTGTCTAAATGGAAAACCAAGAATCACAGCACCATTTATCTGTAATGCTACTTCTGTTATAGTTCAAGTATCACTAGTCGTATTTTTCTGGGCGTTTTCTCTGGGTTCTTCCTTATGCTTTGTTGATCCGTTTGTTTATTTCTGAAGCAATTCAATATTGTCTTAATTATTATATCTTTCTAAACACTTGACATGGAAAAAGACAAATCTCTCCTTCCAGCCTGTCATTCTTTTTCAGGAGCATTTTGTTTTTATTTCCTTTTTACTTTCTCTTGCTTTCTACATACTTTTTTCTTTTAATTTTTGCATAAAAATACATTCATATGGCCCAAAATAAAAAAGCCTAAGGGAGTGCACTGTGAAAATCCATCCTTTTGCCTCTGAATCGAGCTATACAGTTCTCCCCACTCCAATAGCTGTTATTAGTTTCTTCTTTATTCCAAGGATACCCAAGTTACTTTATTTAACAAGCATATATGTGCATATGGTATTTTCTTTCACTTTTGTCATATTCATAAATACTGTTCTAAGACGACTCATGTTTCATTTGCTCACTAATAATACAATTGTGTAGCTTTCTTATTAATACATGAAGGATTTACTTTCCTATGGCTTAAAAATACCTCAAGTTAAGACTACCGTAATTTATCAGTCTTCTAGAGGCAAAACTTTTATGTAATTTCCAATAACAAAAGCTAAAATTGATATTTTAAATTTAAGTCACACACACTAATATTTCTATATAGGATACATTCTAAAAAATCAAATTTCGTATGCATTCAAATACAAATTTATCAATAAAATACTAAATATGTTACATTTTTAAATATTTATAAATATAACATAAGTAAAATTTGTAGCAATATTGCCATAAATTCACTTTCCTAAAAGCAATGCAAGAGAGTACCTATTTTTATACAGATTTGCCAGCACAATGTGTCATCAGACTTTACTCTCTGTGCAACCAATTGAAAAATAGCATAATAGTGAATCTTTAAATAGCATTTTTCTCACTAGTGGTAAAAATGTGTATGTCTTCATATAGTTAAGAGCTATTTGTACTTTTCTGTGACCTAGGTATTAATTTTTTTTTCATTTTTATATTGAATCTACTTGTTTATTTATTTATATTTTTTATTGGAGTCAGGGACTCTTTCTGCTGCCCAGACCGGAGCGTAGTGTCAGGATCACATCTCACCACAGCCTCGAACTCCTGGGCTCAAGGGATCCTCCTGAGTAGCTGGGACTACAGGCACGCACCACCAAGCCCAGCTTGAATCTATTGATGTTTTTATAATCATTTTACAGGAGTTGACATATTAATCAAATTATTAATTTGTCTGTAATAGGTTTAGAAAATATTTCTTCCAACTTATAATGTCTTTTGATTTTTACCACCCAATGATTTTCTGCCATGCAGGAAGTTTTAGTTTGTGTTGCCAAATTGGTCAATCTTTTATTTTATGATTTTTGTGTTTAGTGTACAGTTAGAATGCTCTCCTTCACGTTCCCACAGTTATAAAAAAATTCACATGATTTTTTATAATACCTCATGGTTTCATAAAAATTTGAATATTTTATTCATTTGGCATTAATCCTACTCTAATAAGGTATGGAAGTTCTCCAAATACATTTGCTAAGTAGTATATATTTTCTTCATTGATGTGTTATGCCACGTTTGTCATGTACTATTTCAATTATCTTTTTCTGAATAACAAACCATTCAGAAATTTACTGGCTTAAAACAATAACCATTCAAATTACCCATAGTTCTGTAGGTCAATTTGTACTGGACCCAGCTAAGTAGTTCTACTGATGATCTTGCCTAAGGTCACTCATTTGGCTGGGGACTGACTGGTCTAAGGGACCTTTGCTATTTTCCTAAAGTTATCTTATTGTTCATAATTTTAAAAATTATTATTTTGAGTTTTTCAGGTGAACAATCATATTATTGTCACATAATGATAATGCATTCCTTTCTAATTTTTACATTCCAAATTTCTATTGTTTCATTAGGTTTGCTAGTACTCCCAAACAATGTTAAATTATGGTGGTGATAAGTATCTTATCTCTGTCCTTGACTTTAGTTGGAATGTTTCTCATGGTTTCTCCATTAGGAATAATCTGCATTTTGAACAAAGATAGATATATTTTATCATGCTAAGGAAATAGTCATCTCTTTTCATTTTATGAGTACATTTTTAAAAACAGGAATGAATGTTGAATTGCTTCAAATGGTGTTTAGCACTCATAGAGATGATGAAAGAACAGCATTGCACCATAATGGTTTATACATTCCTTAAATGTTTGGCAGAATTTTCTCTTTTTTTAAATAAAAAGATGTGGGGTACAATTCAGGGTTAGGTTTACAAACGTTAATTGTGCAGGTACCCTTGTTGATGAGATATGCCCCTCCCTCCCCTAGCAGTTCCCCTCAATTGACAATCCCACCACCCCTCCCATGGCAGTTTCCCACTACAGCCAATCGCTTTCTTATAGTGATAATTGTTCAAGGTCCACTTATGAGTGAGATCATATGGTACTCTGTTCTTTGTTTCTGTGATAGATCACTGAGTATGATCGACTCTAAATTCATTCAAGTTGCTGTGAAGTTCATATGCCTGTCCTACTTCATGGATACATAATATTCCATTGTGTATATGTACCACATTTTTTTAATACAGTCCAGCTTTTATGGGCAACATGGTTGGTTCCATGTTTTCACTATTGTGAATAGAGCTGCAAGCAACATACAGGTGCAGGTATCTTTTTTGTAAAAAGATTTGAGTTCCTCTGAGTATATTCCCAATAGGGGAATTGCTGGGTCATATGGAAGGTCAATTTCTAGTTCTTTCAGAAACCATCACACTGTCTTCCAAAGAGTTTGCACTAGTTTGCATTCCCACCAGCAGTACGGAAGGGTAACTTTTTCTCTGCATCCTTGCCAGCATCTGTTGTTTTTTGTTTTATTAATGATGGCCATTTTTACTGGGATTAGGTGGTATCTTAATGTGGATTTGATTTGCATTTCTCTGATAATGAGTGAGGCTGAGCACATTGTCATGTGTCTATTGGCTGCCTGAATATCTTCTTTTGAGAAGGGTCTATTCATGTCTTTTGCCCACTTTTTATGGGGCTTTTTTTTTGTCCTTTTGGTGTGTTTGAGTTCCTTGTAGATCCTAGATGTCAGGCCTTTGTTAGATATTCAGTTAGCAAATGTCTTTTCCCATTCTGTGCGCTGTCTCCCTGCTCTCTTAGTGGTTTCTTTTGCTTTGCAGAAGCTCGTTAGTTTCATAAGGTCCCTGTGTCTATCTTATTTCTTAAGGTACGGGCTTTTAGGATTCTGTATAGGAATTGGTTGCCAGTTCCAACTTCCATCAGGATGTCTCCTGCATTTTCTAAGATTCTTATAGTATGAGGTTTTATGTTTAGGTCTTTGATCCATTTAGAGTTAATTTCTGTTTATGGTGATAGGTAGGGGTCCTGTTTCAATCTTCTGCATGTGGTCAGCCAGTTTTCCCAGCACCATTTACTGAATAGGTTCTCCTCTCCCCAGTGGTAGTTGTTGGAGGCTTTGTCAAAGATGAGTTGATTGAGGAATTGAGGGTTTCCTTCTGGAATCTCTATCCTTTCCACTGGTCTATATGCCTGTTCTTATACCAATGCCAGGCAGTTTTGAATACTGTAATCTTATAGTAAAGCTTGAAGTCTGGAAGTGTGATACCTCCTGCTTTGTTTCTTTTGCTAAGGATTGTTTTGGCTATTTGTGATCATTTATGTTTCATATGAATTTCTATACTGTCATTTCCAGGTCTGAGAAGAATGATGTTGGTCATTTAATGGGTTTTGCATTGAATCTGTAGATTACCTTTGGTAGGGTGAACATTTTAACAATGTTGATTCTTCCTATCCATGAGCATGGAATATTTTTCCATTTGTTTGTCTTTTGGATTTCTTTGAACAGTGTTTTGTAATTCTCATTGTAGAGGTCTTTCTCTTCTCTGGTTAGGAAGGTGCCAAGGTATTTCCATTTTTTGTGATATTGTGAATGGGATTATGCTTTTAATTTGGATTGTTGCTTACTTGTTGTTGGTATATAGGAATGCAACTGTCTTTTGCACATTTATTTTGTACCCTGAGACTTTGCCAAAGTCCTTTATCAGTACAAGCAGGTTTCTGACAGATTCTCTTGGATTTTCAAGGTATAGGATCATATCATCAGCAAAGAAGGATAACCTGACTTCTTCTTTTCCTATTTGGATACCCCTGATTTCCTTCTCTTGTCTAATTGCCCGAGCTGGCACTTCCAACCCAATGTTGAACAAGAGGGGTGAGAGTGGGCAGCCTTGTCTTGTTCCAATTTTTAGGAGAAATGTTTCCAGTTTCTGTTCATTTACCAATGTGCTAGCTGTGGGTTTATCATAGATGGCACTTACTATTTTGAGGTATGTTCCTTCGATACGTAGATGTTTGAGGGTTTTTTATCATGAAAGGATGCTGGATTTCATCAAAAGCTTTATCCTCATCTAATACAATCGTGTGGTTCTTGCTTTAACATATGGATGTATTTAATTACATTTATGGTCTTGTGAATGTGGAAACAGCCCTGCCTCCTGGGGGGTGAAGCCTATTTGGTCATGGTGAATGATTTTTGAGATGTAGTTTTGGATCTGATTTGCTAGAATCTTGTTGAGGATTTTTGCATCTATATTCATAAGGGATATTGGCCTGTCATTCTCTTTTTTTGTTGGATCTTTACCCATTGATTTGTTAGGATCTCCACTTGTAATCTTTCCATTTGCTTGATGTGTGATCATAAATTCCCCTCTTAGAATTGATTTCAAGGCATCCCAGAGGTTTTGGTAAGATGCTTCTTCATTTTCATTTGCTTCTAGGAATCTTTAATTTCTGCTTTGATTTCAGTGTTGACCCAGTAGTTGTTCAACATCATGCTGTTTAGTGTCCATGTCTTTGAGGGCTTTGGGGGAATGTTGTTGGTGTTGATGTTTATTTTTGTTCTACTGTGGCCTGAGAATGTGCATGGCAAGATTTCAACCTTATGGAATTTGTTTATGCTTGATTTATGCACAAGATGTGATCCATCTTGGAGTATGCTCCATGTGGTGGTGAGTAGAATGTATATTCTGTGGTTGTTGGTTGGAATAATCTGTAGGTATCTATTAAGTCCATTTGGTCGAGTGTCAAGTTTAGGTTCTGG
>NW_007252915.1:572507-582384 GCF_000164805.1 Carlito syrichta | reverse complement strand
GATCCATTTGCCTGGAAACTCATTTTCCATCCTTTAACTTTGAGTCTGTGTGTCCCTTGTAGTGAGATGAGTCTCCTGGATGCAGCAAATAATCAGTTCATGGGTTTGCCATTCTGTGTCTTTTCAGTGGTGCATTTAGTCCATGCACATTCAGGCTGATTTTTGAAATGTGATTGCTTATCACTGTCATGAAGTTCTTACAAAATTTTTTCTTTGCTTGTTTTCCTTTGGCTTTGGGATTAATGTATGAGTGTGTTTTCAAGTTTCTTGTTGCACTGCATTTTCTGTTGATTCTGTGCTCTGCTGTTCTCTTGGGAAGTGTGTGGTCATTCATTTTTTCTTTGTTCTGTGCTTGATGCCTGTTCAAGTGTCTCCTGTAGAGCTGGTTTGGAAGTTGCATAATCTCTTAGTGATTGGATGTCTGGGAAGGATTTTAATTCTCCATCACTGATGAAGCTGAGCTTGACTGGATGGGAAATTATTGGCTGAAACTGTTTATATTCGAGGTCTTTGAATATAGGGCTGCAGTCCCTTTTTGCTTGTAGTGTTTCTGCCAATAGGTCTCCCGCTATTCAGATTGCTTTTCCCCGGTAGGTAGTCTGACCTTTTTCTCTTGCTGCCTTTAGGGTTTTCTTTTGTGCCTACTTTGTGTAGGTGAATTATTATGTATCTAAGAGTTGGTCTTCGCACTTGATATCTTGGGAGGGTTCTCTGTATCTCTTGTGCTTGGTTGGTCTCATCCAGGATTACCTCCTAGAATACTTGATCCAAGTTATTCTCCATTTCCCTTCTTCTTCTAGGATGCCAATCAGGTGTAGGTTCGGCCTCTTGAAATAATCACACATCTTTTGTAGCTTTGTTCTTTCTTTCTAAATCTTTTTTTAATGTTTTTTATAGATCTGGTTAATTATACATTCTGGTCTTCAAATTCTGAGATTCTTTCTTTAGCTAGTTTAAGTTGGCTTTCTGTGCTTGTCATCTTGTTATTTATTTCCTGGATGAAATTTTTTATTGCCAAAATCTCTGTTACAAGTTCTTTCAGTGTTGCATCTTGTCTTTCTTGAATCCTATTCACTCTTTTCATCCATTCCCTAATCTCTGTGGTATTATGGGGTCAGTCTTTGATTTTTCAGGAGTTTTGTCTTCGGTGCACTTGAAATTGCCTGAGGTCTCCCTTTGGTTTTTTCTCATTTGTGACAGATCTCTTGTTTTTCTCTTTAGTTCTATTATTCAGTGTCAGTGGAAGAGGTTTTCCCTTCTGATATTTGCTCAGTCCTCTATTCTTCCCTGATCCAGGCTCTGGATTTGTTCTGTTTTGAAATAGGATGGTGGACAGGAAGCTTGGCTGTCTCTTGTAGTTTTTGTAATTTGTATAAAGTAGGGGATGGGGTGCTAGGATCCAGAAACTACTTGCAAATTACAATGTTCATTTATTGTGGTATGTGTTCCCTGAGGCCCACTCCACACCACCACTCTATATGATGATGCACAAAGCAGAAACCAATGCAAAAGCAATTGAACACACAAACATAAACACACATCCCAAAACAAACTGGAATAACAATAAAGTGAAACAAAACAAACAGAAAAAAAAAAACCAAGAAAACTAAGCACACACACACATGTCTAGCACAAAGTGAATAAAGAAGAAAAATAGAAAGACCAGAGGAAAACAAATAAAAGGAATTCAGGTTGAATCCTCACACATATATTGACACATACCTTAAACTATAAGAAATGAAAATTTAAAAACCTAGAAAAACAAAAGAGCAAAAGCAAACCAAAGCAACAACAAAATTGAAAGATGAATACTTAATCATTCACATAAACAGAAAATGAAAAATAAAGGAAGAAAGAAACAGATAAAGAAAAGAAAAAAAAATTTTGGGGGGATGCAGATCAAGCCCTCACATAGGTATTCATACACAAAGGAAATTTTTTTTTTTTGAGTTGGAGTCTCACTCTGTCACCCAGACTGGAGTGCAGTGCCTGCTCCCGGCCACCGCAGCCTCGACCTGCTGGGCTCCGGCGATCTTTCCACCTCAGCCTTCCAAGTAGCTGGAACTACAGGCATGCACTACCACGTCCGGTTAATAATTTTTTGGGAGGGGGATTTATTGTAGAGATGAGGTCTCGCCAAGTTGCCCAGGTGGGTCTCGAACCCACGGGCTCAGGCAATCCACTCACCTCAGCCTCCCAAAGGCGCAGGACTACAGGCTGAGCCACCAAGCCTGGCTTGGAAAAATATTTTTAAAATAGATGAACTAACAATCAAACAGTCAGAAAACTTTTTAAATTAAAAAAGTTTTTTTAATTGAAAATTAAAAAAAAAGAAAAAAACTGCCCTCTTGTGGCAAGCTCTGTAATTATTCCTCCAACCAGGTTTCTACTCCAGAGCCACCTTTTCCCCTCTCTCCTCAGTGTCTGAAGCAGGGAAGGCGGGGCAGTGGAGGTGGATGGGGCTGCAGTCCTCCCCTCCCACTCTTGTGTGATCAGGGAGATCTCCTCTGGTGGGGTGGTATGGGATTGTCTCTTCTCCAGGTTTGTACTCATGGGGATTGCCCCAGCCAGGCCTATCCTGAAATGGAGTTCTCCTATTGTGATTGATATCCAGGCTCTGCCTGGGTTTGTCCCTCTCAGTCCTGGCCCAGCTGTGTAGGCCTGATGTTCAGAGGATTGCTGGGGAGAAGGAGGTTTAGATCAGCCCCAGACTCACCACTGATTTCTTTGGAGTTTTTCCTCACCCTTTACTGGCCACATCCTTTGTCTGACAGCTGGATCAGGGTAGAGGGTGGGGCACCTGGAACTCAGCACTCGTCAGGTCCCTCCAAAGTTTGTGCTAGTATAGTCCCTCTGGGTCACCATCAATCCCTGAGTAGTTGATCCACCAGTCACAGAGATGGGGTCTGTTGTTCCGTGGTGAGCAAGTCAGAACACTTTCCTGCCCCGCCTTCAAGATGGTAGCATGGTGCCTCTCTTGACCTCTTCTGTGAGACTTTGCCTCTGGGCTCCCTGAGCAGCATCTACTGCCAGTGCCCTGCCAGGTGCTGAAGTGGTGAGGCAAAGCCAGAAGCTGGCAATCTCTCTCCTTCTGCAATGGTGAGGGAGAGCCAGGGGAGTGGTTTGTTCCCACCGCTTTTTCACAGAAAAACTTCTGTCCATTGTTAAAAAAATAATGGCGCTCAGCTTCTGCAACCTGGGAAGAGCCAGAGACGAAGCAGAGAAGCTGCAGCACCAGCTGCTGCACCAGGGGCTTGGCCACTGGCTCACGAGCACCCACTTAGTCAGTCTCTCCCAGCGTTTTCTTCCCAGGGAGGGTTTGTTGATTTAAATTAAAAAAGAAAAAGAAAAAGGAGAAAAAAGAAAATGGCCACTTGGCTTCTGTGTCCTGGGAATCACTAGGGTCCAAGCCCAGCAGCTGTGGCACCAGCCGCTGCACCAGGAGAGCCCTGGCTGCTAACTCCCTAGCCCTCACTCAGTCAGCCACTCACACACCCACTCGTTCACCAGCACATACACAAAATTTTCCATATAGTCACTCACACTGGGACTTGCATAGTCCGACTGGATTGGCCGCCATCTTCCGATCCCCCAGAGTTTTCTTATAAACATCTGGACTGCATTGTTTTTGGAAGGGATAGCTCATTGATAGCTTCTGTTTCTTCCATGAGCCTTGTTTAGACTGTCCATTTCTTCTGGAGTTAGATCTTATAGTTTATATTTGTCTACATAAATGTTCATTTCTATACAGTTTTTAAAATTTGCATTCATAATGTTCACCAAAGTAGCCTTTTATTTCCACTAAATCATTGATTATTTCTCACAGTAATTTATTTATTATTTTGTGCCTTCTCTGTGTATTTTTCTTGATTTTGTTAGCAAGTAGTTTTCCCTTTATCTACTTTGAATGTATTTTTGAATTATTTTTTTCTAATTATCTGTTTTCTAGCGCATATATTTTTGCTTCTCTCTCTCTCTCTCTCTCTCTCTCTCTCTCTCTCTCTCTCTCTCTCTCTCTCTCTCGCTGTCAGATTCTCACTCTGTCGCCAGGCTGGAGTGCAGTAGTATACTCACAGTCACCACAATCTCAACATACTGAACTCAGGTGATCCATCTACCTCAACCTTCCAAGCAGTTGGAACTACAGGTGAGAACTTCCACACTTGGCTAATTTTTTAATTTATTGCAGATGAGGTTTCACCAAGTTGCCCAGGCTAATCTCGAACCGGGGCTCAGGCAATCCTCACCTTTGACTCCCAAAGTGCTGGGATTATAGGTATGAACCACTGTGCCTGGCCACTTTTTCACTTTTAACTCCTTCTTTCTGCTTCCCACAGTTTTGTTTCATTTTTCAAATTATTAAGATAAATACTTATTTTTAATTTACTAATATAATATTTGAGAATATAAATTTTCTCATGAACATGGTTTTACCTGCTACCTCATAGTTCTGATAGGTAAATTTTAAAAACATTTTTTAAAGATTTTCTGCAATTCTTATTTAAGTTTTATTTAAAATTCTTCAAGTAAGAGTTTTAATTTCCATGTGAAAGATTTTTTTGTTGTTGTTTCTGATGTGGAATTAATTTCCAGCTTCTTAATATTTTGTTTAGATAATATAATTTGTATAGCTTCCACTCTGAAGTATTTCTGAATTTTTTTCTCTTTTTTTGTGGTCTAATAGGACCTTTAATCTGTCATGGCCAAAAAAAGTAATTTTTAAAGTCTTATCACTAGTTTTTTATTTTGTTTTACCAATTTTTCCCTTTTATCTCCTATAGTTTTTGCTTTACAGTGTTGATGCTAAATTATTTGATATAATAATATGTATACCTGTTTACTGTTGAAAGACATTTCAACAGTATAAGGTGCTTTTTCTTTTTCCAATGCTTTTTAATTTGATTTTAATCTTGTGTTAAGATTTAGCCTTCACCTATTTCTTTTTCCATGCAGGTGTATCTACCTGGTATACGTTTGCATAGTCTTTGATTATCAACATTTCAGTCACTTTATTTTAAATGTGTACCTTGCATTTGGTAAGAAGCTGAGTTTTACTCTGGTATTCAATTGGAATGACTTTTTTAATTATGGAAGACTTGTGAGTTGCATTAACACAATTAACATATATGTTTAATTTTAATTTTGCCTGTTAATTTCTGCAACTTCCTATTTTATTAGTTTTTAAAGAATTTTGCCAATTTAACTTCTTTATGAATGCTTCTTTTTATTTTTTTAATTAATATTTTTTATTATGATGTTATGGGGTACAGTTAAGGGTTAGGTATACAATTACATTTCATTCAGGCACGCTGTTGATAAGGGGTGTTTCCCCGTCCCCAGACAGATATTTGCCACTGTTAATCCCATCTCCCTCCCCTGCCAATAGTTCCCCAGTACTGTCAGTCATTTTCTTATAGTATTACATTGGATGTTCAAGGTCCATTATATGAGTGAGAACCTGTGATACTCGGATCTTTGTTTCTGTGGGAGGTCACTCAGTATTATAGACTCTAGTTCCATCAAGGTTGATGCGAAATTCATGATTTTGTTCTTTTTTATGGCTGCGTAGTATTCCATCGTGTATATGTACCACATTTTTTTAATCCAGTCCTCTTTCGATGGGCAGCAAGGTTGCTTCCAGGTTCTTGCTATTGTGAACAATGCTGCGATAAACATACGTGTGCAGGTATCTTTTTTATAGAGTGATTTGAGTTCTTCAGGATATATTTCCAGTACGGGAATTGCGGGGTCATATGGGAGGTTGATATTTAGAGCTTTTAGGAATCACCACACTGCTTTCCACAGAGATTGTATTAGTTTACACTCCCACCAACTGTGTAGAAGTGTTCCCTTTTCACCAAACCCTCTCCAGCAACTCAGATATCTTCCTTTGTGAAGTGTCTGTTCATATCTTTTGCCCATTTTATAATGGGGTTGTTGGTTTTTTTCTTTTCAGCACATTTGAGTTCCTTGTAGATCCAGGATGTTAAGCCTTTGTCAGACCTGGTGTTGGCAAATACTTTTTCCCAGTCTATACGCTGTCTCCTTGCTCTCTTGATGGTTTCTTTGGCTTTGCAGAAGCTTGTCAGTTTAATAAGGTCCCACTTGTCTATCTTCTCTCTTATGACCTGTGGGTTTCAGGTTTAGTTCAGGAATTGGATGCCAGTTCCGATTTCCATGAGGGTATTTCCTTCATTTTCTAAGGTTCTTATGGTTTGAGGTTTTACATTTAGGTCTCTGATCCATTTGGAGTTAACCTTTGTGCATGGGGATAGATAGGGGTCCTGTTTCAATCTTCTGCATGTGAACAGCCAGTTTTCCCAGCACCATTTACTGAATAGGTTCTCCTCTCCCCAGTGGTAGGTGGTGGAGGCTTTGTCGAAGATGAGTTGGTTGAGAAATTGAGGTTTTACTTCTGGAATCTCAATTCTATTCCATTGATCTATATGCCTGTTCCTATACCAATACCAAGCTGTTTTGATGATTGTAGCTTTATAGTAAAGTTTGAAATCTGGTAATGTGATACCACCTGCTTTTTTTTTTTTTTTTTTTGCTGAGAATTGTTCTGGCTATTCTTGGACGTTTGTGTTTCCATATGAATTCCTGTGTGGTTTTTTCTAGGTCTGAAAAGAATGTTTCTGGTAATTTGATGGGTATTGCATTGAATTTGTAGGTTGCCTTAGGTAAGATGAGCATCTTCACAAGGTTGATTCTTCCAATCCAAGAGCATGGAATATTTTTCCAATTGTTTGTGTCATCTTTGATTTCTTTGAGCAGTGTTTTGTAGTTTTCATTGTAAAGTTCTTTCATGTCTCTGGTTAGGAAGATGCCGAAGTATTTCATTTTTTTTGTGGCTATTGTGAATGGAGTTGTATTTTTTATTTGGGTTTCTGTTTGTTTATATTTGGTTTAGAGAAATGCGATTGGCTTTTGTACATTTATTTTGTATCCTGAGACTTTGTCAAAGGCCTTTATCAGTGTAAGAAGGTTTCTGACAGATTCTCTTGGGTTTTCAACGTACACAATAATATCATCTGCAAAGAGAGATAACTTGACTTCCTCTATTCCTATTTGGATACCCCTGATTGCCTTCTCTTCTCTGATTGCTTGAGCCAGGACTTCCAATACTATGTTAAACAGGAGGGGTGAGAGTTGGCATCCTTGTCTTGTTTCAGTTTTCAAGGGAAATGGTTCCAATTTTTGTCCATTTAGGAGTATGCTGGCTGTGGGTTTCTCGTAGATGGCTTTTACTATTTTGAGGTATGTTCCCCTTATGCCTAGATGTTCGAGGGTTTTTAGCAAGAAGGGGTGCTAGATTTTATCAAAAGCTTTTTCTGCATTTAATGATATCATCATGTGGTTTTTGTTTTGACATCTGTTGATGTATTTAGTTACATTTATGGTTTTATGAATGTTGAACCAGCCTTGCATACCAGGAATGAAGCCTACTTGGTCATGATGGATGATTTTTGAGATGTATTGTTGAATCCGGTTTGCTAGGATCTTGTTGAGAATTTTAGCATCTATGTTCATCAAAGATATTGACCTGTAGTTCTCTTTCTTTGTTGGATCTTTACCTGGCTTGGGTATCAATGTGATGTTGGCTTCGTAAAATGATTTGGGGTGAATTCCATCTTTTTCAATTGCCTGGAATACCTTCAGTAGGATTGGTATCAGTTCCTCCTTAAATGTCTTGTAGAATTCTGCTGGAAAGCCATCTGTACCAGAGCTTTTTTTTGTAGTTTTCTTTTTACATAGTCGATTTCCTTGATTGTTATTGGTCTATTTAGGGTCTCAATTTCTTCTTGTTCCAACCTAGGTAGTTTGTGTGATGTCAGAAAGTCCTCCATTTCCTTAAGGTTTTCAAGTTTCTTTCCATACAAGTGTACGTAGTAGTCTCTAATGATCTTTTGTATTTCTTCAGGGTCAGATGTGACTTCATCTTTTGTGTTTCTGATTGTGCTTATTTGGGCTTTTTCTCATTTTTTCTTGGTCAATCTAGCTAGGGGACCATCGATCTTGTTGATCCTTTCAAAGAACCAGCTTTTGGTTTCATTGATTTATCTTTTTGTCTTCTATGTCCTGGATTTGGGCTTTTATTTTGGTGATCTGGATTCTTCTGCTGAAATTAGGGTTTTGTGGTCTTGCTTTTCCAGCTTCCTTAGGTAGCTTGTTAGACTGTTGATTTGTGTTCCTTCCATTTTCTTCATGGTTTTTTTTAGGGATATAAACTCCCCTCTTACTACAGCTTTCAAGGTGTCCTAGAGATTTGATAAGATGTTTCTTCATTTTCATTTGTTTCCAGGTATCTTTTCATCTCTGTTTTGATTTCATCATTGACCCAAGAGTTGTTTAGCATCATGGTGTTTAGTGTCCATGTCTTTGTGGGTTTGCAGGGCACCTTGTTGGTGTCAATGTTTATTTTTATTCCACTGTGGTCCAAGAAGATGCATTGTAGAATTTCTGTCCTTTTAAATTTGCTTATGTATGATTTTTGTCCAATTATGTGGTCGATCTTAGAATATGTTCCATGTGGTGATGAGTAGAATGTGTATTCTGTGGTCTTTGGATGGAGTGTTCTGTAGGTATTAATTAAGTTCATTTATTTCAGAGTCTCATTGAGGTTCCGGATCTCCTTGCTGATTTTTTGTCCTGATGATCTGTCTAGGGTTGTGAGTGGGGTATTAAAGTCCCCAGTTATGATGGTGTTAGAGGCAATATCTTTCTTTAGTTTTCCTAGAAGTTACTTTATGAAATTTGTGCACCTATGTTGGGTGCATATATGTTTAGGATAGATATTTCTTGTTGATGGAGTGAACCTTTTATCATTATGTAGTGGCCCTCTCTTACTTTTTAAACTTTTGATAGCTTAAATGGTATTTTGTCTGAAATTAGGATCATGACTCCTCCTTTCTTTTGTGTTCGATTCACCTGAAAAATTGTTTCCCATTATCTTACTTTGAGTCTATGTATGTCCGTATGTCCTTTCTAGTGAGATGGGTCTCTTGAAGGCAGTATATTGTTGCCTGGTGATATTTTATCCATTTTGCCATTCTATGTCTTTTCACTGGAGCATTTAGTCCATTCACATTCAGGATAATTATTGAAATGTGAGAGTTCCTCCCTATCATAGAGTTCTTATAGAGTTGTTGTTCTTCCACTTGGTTTTTTTTTTTTGTCTTTCTTTTGATTTTGGAGTTGGTTCATGTATATTTTATTCTTTTCCCTGTACTCTTGCAAAGAACGTTGTTCTTTTTTCCTTTTCTTCTGTGTTTAGTACTTTCTTAAGTGTTTCATGTAGAGGTGGTTTGGTGGCAGTATAAGTTCTTAGGGATTGGATATCTGGGAAAGATTTTAATTCTTCCTCACTGATGAAATTTATCTTGGCAGGTTAGGTTATTCTTGGTTGAAATTGTTTATCTTTTAAGACTTTGAAGATAGGACTCCAAGCTCTCCTAGACTACAGGGTTTCTGTAGATAAATCTGCTGCTATTCTGATTGATCTTCCATGGTATGTGATCTGACCTTTTTCTCTTGCTGCCTTTAGGATTTTTTCTTTTATGCCTACTTTGTTTAGGCAAATTATTATGTGTCTAGGAGTTGGTCTTCTCATTTGTTGTCTTGCAGGGGTTCTCTGAATCTCTTGTGTTTGAATTTTTGCATCACTGATTAAATAAGGGAAGTTTTCTTGAATGATCTCATGGAAAGTTTGTTCCAGTGTGGTCTCTGTCTCTCTTTCTGCCTCAGGAAGTCCTATTACTCTTAGGTTAGGCCTCTTGAGGTAATCGCTCCTCTCTTGGAGGTTTTGTTCTGTCTTTTTGAGCTTATTTTCTGTGTTTTTAAGAGTTTGGGTTATTTCTATATTTTGCTCCTCAAG